>NC_057686.1:15949110-15956610 GCF_014466175.1 Vespula pensylvanica
TATTTATTTAGTTTTCTTTTCTTTTTTTTTTTTTTTTCGTTTTTCTGAGATGGTTTTTCTTTCTAATTTTTCTTTCTTTACGTACAGGCATAGATAAATGAAAATGTTTGTTTTATATAAACTTTTCGAGTACTTCCGATAACGCAAGCGAGCCGAGTGTGATAACGCAAAAAGTTAGAAATTCGTTGCCAACTCGTTATCATTAATAAATTATTTTCGAAAATAGTACGAATCTAATTTTACGAATAATTTGGTATGGTTTAGTAAGGATCTCTCTTTTTTTTCTTTTTTTTTTTTTTTTTTTTTAATTTTTCCATAAATTCTTGTCGAATTTAATGAAAGTCTGAATAAGATAACGAAAAGTTAACTATTCTTTGCCGAATGGTTATTACTAATGATCTGATAAATAAGTAAAACTTAGGAACAAGTTTTTTTTATAAATTTTTACCGAGCTTTTGAATTAAGAACGAATAATTCAATGCCGAACTCGAAGTCAAAAATTCGTTGTCGAATGATTACCATTAATAAATTACGTTTGAAAATGGTATGAGCATAATTTTTTTAAAGAATCGAGTAGTAAGATTAAGAAACGAAATTTCTATTTCTTCGTTTACTTTCTTTACGATTCCATTCTTTCATTTTCCCTTCGCTAAACTTCTCGAGCCATTACGAATAGAATATAACGAAAATTCGTTGCTAAATCATTATTATTATCACTGAGTTATTATTTGTCCGAAAAATAGTTCGACAACAACAACAACAATAATAATAATAGTAATAATAAAGAAAATTAAATGAAATACGATTTGCATTATACTTAAAAGAATAACTGCAACTCGATTTAGAAAAAATTCATCGTTAAAGCATACTTAATAATTTTTTAATCCTCGTGACACGGATTAATAAGTAATGATATTAAAAAACGATAATAATAAAAAATAAAAAAAGAAAAAGGATTAAAGAAAGCGACGAAGTCTATGGAAGATTTAAATTCTAATGGATAAACGAGACGGGAAACGTTACAATCGTCGAATAAATAGTAGCAAGCGTACAACGGGCGTACGAAATGATCGATCGTCCTTAGACATCTGCTACTTACTTTGTAAAAAAAAAAAAAAAAGGAAAAGAGAGAGAAAAGAGAAAAGAAAAAAAGAGAAAGAGGTGCGAGCGAAAAAGCGAGCGAGCTCCGTACACGCTGAGTAAAAATCGTGACGTGGCCTTTCTTACATCGGCAGGAAATTAATCATAATAATCCTGGTTGCGCTGTACTAACGTTAACGTTACAACGCAACTCAACGATAATTTCGATCGCACCTTCGTCATTCATTATCCATATATACATATCATACATACATACATACATACATATATAACCTCGTACTTATATATATATATATACATATATATATATAAGTACGAGGTTACTAAAGTTCCATCGGCAAAAATTGCACTTTCACCAGTTAGTACGAAGTACTTGTGTAAGATCATTTTTCAAAAATCATAGTTCACCCCCTTTCCTCCCTCATAACTCCACCAAAGCGATCACCCACTCACCCATCTACCTATCCACCCTTTACTCTAAATACATAATAATTTTCATTAACGAGAAAGTTGAATTTTCAGTCACTTAAAACGTCCCACCGCCATTACGATTATTTGTCGACGATGAAAACATTTTATTCTACATATATTCCGAAAAGATTTTTTATTGAAATTATCTCTGACTATGCGTTGAAAGATAAACATTTTTAAGGAGATTAATATGTGTATGTAAATGCGGAACGTGGATACACTTACATATTTCATTCGATGCGTTTTAATAAATAATCTTGGCGATGAGACTTCTACGGTGCTTTTTTCTTTTTCTTTTTTTAGTTGCTACACTTGTCGAGCAGCGGCGCCACTCGACGGTATTAAAATCTGAGAACTCGATACTGAGATACGATAAAAAAAAATTTATTTTTTTTTACTCCGTATCACACTATTTTATATACATATATATATACATACATACATATATATATATATATATTTATTATATGCTGAAGATCGAAATAAAAATCGAAAAATATATAAATGTTTATGGAACTCTACGAAAACATTTTCAAAGTCCTTTGAACCTTTGCGGATATATATTAAGTATACAGTAATATGAACTCAAAGGGTTCGAACGACGTTTTGGGGGGTCCACGAGAAGGAAGTTGACCCAGGTGTATTTCGTCTTCTCGGCAACGATCGTATGGATCTCGAGAAGACACAGATTCGAAGGAAAACACAGTTTGCGTTTCGTCACTGTTTTTCACTCTCGCAGTATTAGGTTCTTCGTTCAATCGGTAAGACAGTGTACTTCTACTTTCTTTCTTTTTCTACTTTTTGTTATTTTGGTTTATTTTTTATTTTCATCGGGGGTGGTCCTCCGTCAACGTTGAAAAGCGCGTCAACCGTTGTCTTCTTCAAACGATTCCGTTTCGTTCCTTTTCTTTTTTGTTCTTTTTTCTTTTTCTCTTTCTTTCTTTAAAGCAAGAAAATCGCGAGGCATATAAATAAAATGAAATCTTTAAAACGAACGGAAACAAATACACCGTGAATTCGTTGGTAAAATCTTTCCTTCTTTTTGTAAATTCCGCAGAAGAAAAAAAGAAAAAGGAAAGAGGAAAAAAATTATTGTAAAATAATAGATCGAGATTAATTTAACGGGAATGAAAATCTTATCGCACAAGGTAGGACAGACTTTTTAAGAGGAATAACATTCGAAGGAAAAAGCCCTGTATAAAACGAACTAAGTTCGTCGACTTTGCGAGTACCGTACAAGCTCATTCGCTGTGCAAACAGACCCGAACTAATCCCCATTTATTTCGTCGACGAGTCATTTTTAAATACGACTCTATTTATCCTTCGCGAGAAATACACACACACACGTACACACGGAAAAGAGATTTGGTTTCCCATAGAAATACATTTTCATGAGCAAGTGTCGATGTATAGGGCGGGCCAAAAAGTTTCCAAATGATTTTACAAATCAATTATTCTCTTCCGCTATTAATTTTAAACCACGTTTTTGTTTAGAAAAAAAAAAAAAAAAAAAAAGAAAAAAAGAAAAAAAGAGGAAACATCCTACGCTTGCAGTTATCAAATCTCAAAGAAAAAGAATAAAAAAGGATAAAGAATAAAAGAGAACGTAGTCTGAAACGTTTCGACAAAAAAAAAAAAAAAAGAAAGAAATTGTTTTTTTTAAAAACATCGAAGAAATTTTGGACCACCCTGTACTCGCACGCCTATACAATACCTACGTAATGTTACGTTGAGAAGCAAGAGTTAAAAAAAAAAAGAAAGAAAGAAAAAAAAAAAAGAAAAGCAAAGGAAAACGAAAAAAGGAAAAGGAAAATAACAAACTTACACATCGAAATTCGCGCGATTTTTCTCCCTTTCGAAACATCGTTATTTCTCTTCTAATGGCCGCGCGTAAAGAAAAAAAAAAAAAAAGAAGAGAGAGAGAGAGAGAGAGAGAGAGAGAGAGAGAGAAAAGAAAAAAAGCTTATTAACCGAGATTAAGCTACGTTAATAAGTTCGTTAATAAAAATGTTATAACAATGGTGGGAGAGAATCCTAATTAAAAAAGAAAAAAGAAAGGAAGAAAGAAGAGAAAAAAGAAAAAGAAATAGAAGAACGAAGAAATAATTAAAAAAAGAAAAATACAAAGACAAAACGAGTCGTTGCAAAAAAAAAAAAAAAAGAAAAAGAAAGAATGAAAAAAAAAATAGGAAAGCTCGAGTAGTACTCGAAGTTAGCGACGGTGCGGCTAAAAAATGGCGACGGGATCTTTCAAATGACTAAACGCAAATTGTTTGACTTCTCAAAGTGCTTCCGACGTTTCACGCCTCATTGAACTACGCTCTTTCTCTCTCTCTCTCTCTCTCTCTCTCTCTCTCTCTCTCTCTCTCTCTCTCTCTCTCTCACACACACACACACACTCACTTTCTCTCAGTACTACCTCTCTCAGCTTTCTTAGAAACAATGAAGATAATAATGTAAAAATAATAAGAATATATGTACATACGTACATATATATATATATATATATATATATATAAAATATAAAAAAGAAGAACTCAGAGGCGATTAGAACATACTACGCTATTCTATAAGATGGCGGCGGCCATTTACGATCAAACCTTAAAAAAACACGAAAACAAAAAAAACAACAATAAAAAGCAAGAAAAAAAAACAAAATGCTCGACTACTTCCAACAACAGCGTGTTATTATATCGTAGACGAGACACGATTGCAATTTCATCGCGTCTAATGCTCATGGTAATTATGTGGATATAGCGTCGCGTCCATTACAAACTCTACGTAAGAAATAAAACGCAAGAGCAATTTTACGGTACGATTAGGTTAACCATTGGAATCGCATTACTACCGTTGACGGTAACGATTATTTTAATGGCACGGTCGTTAAATAATAAACTCGAATGACGAGCACTACCTCCTAGAGCCGTGATATTCACACGAACAAATTTAATTTTTATTAAAATGCGCGACGACTTTGATTCATCGATTTCGATTGAAGAATTTTTTTTTCTTTTTTCTATTCTTTCTTCTTTCCTTTTATTATTATTACGATTGTTATTATTACTATTTATTTATTTCTTTCTTTTGATTTTTTAAAATGGAACCACGAGTCGCCACGAGAGATCGTGATCGATCATATTTATTACTTATTACGATGAAGTCGACGACTAGACTATGATGTATCATACATCGAATATCGTAATGTTTAAAGAGACGACGTATTTATGTAAAATATAATAAATATTTAGAATAAAATTTAAATTACTCACCCAGCAATATCCTGCACTCGACTTTGTAACGTTGACTTCTCGAAGGGCTCTTCGGGGATCAAACTACAGAACAACTGTGCCATTCCAGAGGCAACGATACTATTTCCCGTCGAATTACCGAGTGTTTCCTGCGCCTGTATGTGATCGTCCAAATCCGTGAGAGTCTGCAAAGTTAATAAATAAATAAAAAAGAAACAATAATAAATAAACGAGAGAAAAAATATTTCAAAAATTTTATCAACAATTGACATTCGGTATGATTAATGTGAACCTAACGAAATGTAACAACAATATATATATAAAATACATAATATATATTAGAATACATATTAACAATAATATATATATGTATATATATTATTGTTATATTCTATATATATATATAATACATATAAATAAATATATTTGATTTTTTTTTTTCAAATAATTGCTATTTACAGAGATCACAGAGAGACACCGATCGGGTGGGTGGTCTTATGTTGCTCTGTACCATGCGGATCACCCGGATGCAAGAGAGAAGGCAAATTCCTGGCACGTTGAGTCATGAATGCCAGAGGCATGCTTGACCGAACCGATCGTACCGAAGGAAACGTATACGTAGGATTTAGGAGCTTCTAAATTACGGGCAAGAAAGCCGAAGAGAACATTGATAAGAATGTCGGAGATTGAAATATGGAAGAGCTAAGAGCTTCGACGTCGATTCGTTCGTCTCGATAAACTCTGAGCGAGAAGTAGTTCCATGTAGGAAAAATAAAGTATAAAAAAAAAAAGAATCAATCAGAAAAAAAAAAAAGAAAAAAGAAAAGAAACGAAGAATAGAAAATGTTTCGATATCGTCTAGAAGAACACTTAACGATATTAAATCATAAATTATTGACAAATAATATTTCATAGGAAATATACTTTTGTTTTCTTAATTTTATACAATATGATCTTTCTATTTCATAATAATTAACAAAATAATTTGCTTCATTACGATTATTAATAATGCACGATAATTGTAATAAAGGTATCATTGGTTCAAATTTTATGAAATCCCATAAAGCCCGATCGGATTAGTCTCGATAGATATTTATTGACAAATAATTTTTGAATATAAAGGAGAACAATTTTTTTTCAAATTTTCTACAATACATCTCTTTCTCTCTCTCTCTCTCCATAATTTTTATTAAGAAAATAATTTAGTTAATTACGATCATTTAATAAACATCAAGCACGTATCACCAGCTTATATTTTATAGAAACCCCATTCATTGTGTCTCTGGTTGAGCGAGTCTCTCTCTCTCTCTCTTTCTCTCTCTCTCTTTCTCTCTCTCTCTCTCTCAAAAAAAAAGTAAAACAAAAAAAAAAAGAAAAGAGAGAGAAACGAACGAGATAAGGGTCAGAGACCGAGCGAGCCATCGCATGCGCGAAAGGTAGCGAAATAATCTCTAAGGAAACATTAAAAAGCGGTTTGACCAGGGCCTTTGACAAATTTAATCCCACATCTTGAGTCCACGTAAAATGACTACCAGGAACTGCCGATCTTCTCTCGGAGACCGTGAAATCAAATCTCGGGCGGGCCGAACTTTCGGAAATTCACGCATAATGCATGCAAATCGTATTCTCGCGAGTAGATGGAGAAAAAAAGAGAGAATAAGAGAATAAGAGAGTAAGAGAGAGAGAGAGAGAGAGAGAGAGAGAGAGAGAGAGAAGGTGGTAGGAGGGTTGTAGGAAGGGGGAGGGGGTTAAGACATCGCATAAAGAAGCTGTACGAGGACGAGAATTCTTTCTATCTTCTTTCTTCCATCTTTTTTTTTTTCCTTTTTTTTTCTTTCTTTCTTTTCTTGACGATATGACTTCAACGAAGGGGAATATTTAAAATCTCTCTCTGTCTCTTTTTTTCTTTCTCTCTCACGAGACGATAATAACGAAAGAAAGAAGGAAGGAAGAAGTATAATAGATATAAGATTTCTTTCGTCGATCTCGACGAATAGTGAAAAAAAAAAAGAAAATGAAAAGGAAAAGGGAAAAGAAGAAACAAAAGGCAAAATTATAAAGTAAAAAAATAGAAATAAAAGACAAAAAAGAAGAAAACAAAGGAAAACGAAAGGATACAAAAAAACAGATGCAGAAAACGGCTGGGGTAGGAAACTTGGATAGAATCGAGAAGGGAAAGGGACTAAAAACAAAGGGACTAAAAACAAATTGAGAAACATGAGATTTATACGAGATAAATTTTGCAAATTTGTTCTCACTAGGACATAAGTAGTGTTATGTATGAAAAGAAAAAAAGATTATTCGAAAGTATATACTCTTAGAGTATATACCTATATATATATATATATATATATATATATATATATATATATATATATACATACACATACGTACATGCATACATACATACATATATATATATATTTACACACACACACATATATATATATAAATCATGGATCGTACCCTACTGTAAAGTCAATGAAAAAAAATCCATATAAGTCTTCCTGTGTAATGGACCACGCTCGCCATCATTTTTCCTAGGTCGACTTAATAATAGTATAGCTTCGGCCAATTTCCATTTCTCTTTCTTTCTCTTTCTCTCTTTCTCTCTCTTTTCTTTCTCTTTCTATCTATCTATCTTACAAAAACGATTTCTTTTCCCTACATATTGGAAGAG
>NC_057686.1:15961610-15966610 GCF_014466175.1 Vespula pensylvanica
AAATCACGAGAACCTTGTTGCTCGATAGAATCACTTCGATGTTGTTTGCATTCCCGCTTATACCAGACTTGTACACTTTGCACAGCGAGATTATGCTCCTAAGAGATAGACAGACGTTATATTACGATAATTTGCTCTTGAACTTGAACTTTGGGGAATAAATGAAAGATAACAAAAATTATCAGTCGGGTTTAAACTTACTTATTAGGTAAGCAGTGCGACGAATTTTGAACGTTCAAGCTTAAACTTAATAGGTTTGTAAAAATGTCGAATCCGTTTAATGACCTTAACACGTCTTGATCAAAAGGACACTAAAATGATTGAATGAAATAATTTATTATTATTATTAGTAGTAATGATAGTAAAATAATCTGGCTTTCTCTCTCTCTCTCTCTCTCTTTCTCTCTCTCTCTCTATAACTTACCGATTTCGACAAAGCTCTAGCAATTTCACCGAAACAACGTTCCAAAGTAGCAACGGCGATACTGGAGCCAGCGCTTTTCAAATAATTATACAATCTATCCAATTCCTTTAAATTCCGTCGAAACTTTACTTTGTTCGTAGACTCGAGGACAACCAAAGGAAGACTCTCGTTTTTCTGTGCGTTTTCCCATTCATGACCGCGAGAAGTAATACGTTGTTTTATTTTCCTACAACGACGTTTCAATGCCTTTTGTTTTTCCTTCAATGCTTTATTAACGACGTTCGAGCTAGCACTATTGGATGTTGGCGTCGAAACGTCACGTATTTGAGCTATATTGAATCGTTGAAGTTCGTCTCTCGATGGTTCTCTGCCATCGTGTGCGTTACGTACAGCTTCGAGATGAGTTTTCCCTTTCAAATGACTCAGGAGATATACCTCGTTCGTAATCTGGGTATAAGTAATGAGACAACAAGGAATAAAAGAATAAATAAAAAAAAAAAAAAAAAGAAAAGAAATTAACTTTCCCCTATTTCTAAATATGTACATATCCCGTAGATTTCAAATGAAACATCGGATAGAACTTACGTGTGTACCGCAGAGTGAACATTGCTTTTGAATAGGATAAGATTTGAGAGTGGGTGGAACTTCTTCCGATCTTAAAATAGAGGACTCGACGGCTCTTTGACGAATATGTTCTATATTTTCAACGTGCCGTCTAGCTGATTCTTGCTGCTTGTGAGCTATCTTTTTCTGTAATTCCTCTTGATTAGCTAACTGAGCCGCGTGAAGTGCCGACAATCTTTCTTCCCGATCTCTAGCTTTCTCTCTTGCTAATTCCTAAATATTTAACATATAATTAGTTAAATCGACTCCATAGGAAAATAAAGAAATTTCTTTTTGATCGGATAAATATTTCTTATTTATTTACTTGACGTTCTTTCACTCTTTCAAGTTGCATTTTACCAACTCTCTCTTCTCGTTCACGTCTAGCTTGTTTCATCTTTTGTATACGCAATTGTCTCTCAGCTTCCAAAGCTCTTCTACGTTCCTCAGCGGCAGCTTCTTTCGCAGCTTTCTCTTCCTGACGTCTTTGACGTTCCTCTTGTATACCCTGTTGCGTTAAATTACAAACGTCAATATCAATTTCTTCATCGTTCGAAAATGTTTATCGTTTATTCTGACATTAAATACCTGCAATCTTTCCTCTTGTTCCTGACACAACGCCATAAAATCATGTCGTTTGTTTTGTGCTTCGAGTTCATTGATAAAAGCGATTTCTTTTAACTTCGAATCCTCATCGTGAGCTTTCCTTACTATCTCCAATAAATGCTGCGTTCTATTTTCCTCCGCTCTCTTAAGTTTCATCTCCATTCTGATTCTCTTGTCTTCTATCAATTGATTTTTTGCACTCTTCACATCCTCGACCTTGTTCAATAATTCCCTCAATCTTTGCGACTTTTCCATCAATAACTTTTGACGTTTGTGTTGAGCACATGCCTGTTTCGCTTGATATCTACGTAAAGTTTCGGGCAAGGATCGTTTTCTAGACGGTGAGGATAACTTTTGATGTAGCTCGAGAGCTCGTCCAGGATGACGTGCAACGAGTGCTTGTAATTGCGCAAGAACATCGACTCGTTCTGCCCATGACATACCTTCCAACATATTTTCGTATCTGTAAAAACAACGTCGATAAACGCGATGTATCAAATATAAATAAACGAAATTATCGAGATATGTTTTTGTTTCGTTCGTACCTATCCTCTAAACTGATATCGTCGGAGACAGCATCGATTACTACCGATTGTTCGTCCTCTATCTCAAGAACCATTTCTCCATCGGTTTCATCGGTTTCAGTGTCAATGTCGATATCGGTAGATTCTAATTCTAAAATTTGCCTTTGCAGAGAAGCTTCCTCGTCCGACAATTGTTGGGATCTTTGAGAATCCGCTTCTTCGGTCTTCCTTTCCTCTTCTAAAATGATCCGTTCTCTTTCAGCTTGAGCGGCCATGAACTGTTGTATACGTTTTTCAAGTAACTCAGCATCGCTTTTGAAAATTGCTGCGATCATCGACGTAGAATTGGTGTCGTTTATCGACAATGCAGGAGTCTTCTTGACGTTGCTATCCCAAGCGATTTTAACTTTGTTACCATTTAAAACAGATTCTCCTTTGACTTTCTCCACCTCGTTGTTTATATTTTTCCCAGCTTTCCCTACCACACACTTTTTCTTTTGTTTATTCCCATCGGGTGTAAAACAATTCTTCTTATTTCGTTCGGAAGGACTTTCTATGGATAAAGCTGGCAAGGATGTAGCCGTACTTGGTTTATGAAAACGCGTCGACATATTTAAATTGTGAGTACTCCCTCTTCTGTAACGACTTCGAACCGTTTGCCAGCCATCACCTTCGTCTTTAGGTTTAACGTTACTCGTTTGTTTCGTTAATACTTCTACCGAACCGTTTATATCGTTATCTTGAGTTTTCTTCGACAAACTCTCATTGCCCTATGAAAGAAACAGATATAGGAAAAAAATTTTAAGATTTGTATTCGTTTCGTATACACACACATTCATTTGAATAAAAAATATAAATATACACGTTACAAGTACCTTCCTCTCCAATTGTTGAGGTCGACGTCTGATTATAACAGATGTTCCTGGTCTGGCTTTATTTGCAGATGATACGGTTCTGTCGCTCAAAGTTGTTTTACTTCTGGTGAATTTAGGTGTTTCTGATAAATTTGTTGTTTGTTCATTAGATCGTCTACGCGATGATACCGTTGAATATGCAGCTTGGTTCGTATTATGCGCTTCTTTGTTCGAATATTTTGTAATTAATTTATTATCTACTTTGTCAGCATTTATACATTGCTTATTTGTTTTCTGCTTTATTTTATTCGATTCTATCGTATTTTTTGCGTTTTTTGAGGCTACCGTCGTATCGATATTTTGTGTTTGCAATTTATTGTTAACTTGTATCATCTTATTATCCACGTTTACATTTTCTATAATAATTTTACTTTCGTTATTGTCTATATTCTGTTTAGTACCTTTGGTATTAATATCATTTTTTCTCAATTCTGTGTTCTTTTTATTAGGTATCAATGTAATCTCTGATTTACTTCGATCGCTAAGCTTACCATTTGTTTCATTTTCCTTAATCGTCTTATCCATCGATTCCACGTTTTGATAGATACTTGATTTCACATTTTTATTATTAATACAAGTTTGTTTATCAATCGCTAAATTCGAATCCGATGTTTTTAAAGTACTTACATTTTGTGATGAATTTTTACTTTGTTTTGCAATGTTTCTTGTATCTGCCTTATTTTTAGAATCACATGCATCTTCGCTTGTTGCTTTATTATCTATTAAACTATTTCCATTAGCTTTTGCATTCGTTGCAGGCTTTACAAGAGCTTTATTAATAGTTTTGGATGCTATGCATCTTTCTTTGTTGGACGATTGATTCATACCTCTCTCTACCACATTCTTCCTTTTTTCTTTAATATTTGTCGAATTGTTTTTAGAGACGTTATTCTTATTATCCTTTATTATTTTATGTAACGATTCCTCTTTTATATGATTTATTTTATTGTCTGTAACCATGGGTTTTATCTCTGAAATAACTTGATCGATAGGACTTCTACATGTGGATTCTGGTGGACTTATCCTTTGTAAAGGGCTAGTCGATTTTGGAATTATAGTTGAATTCCAAATACGACAAGGGGAAGTCTTCCTTACTTCCCAAGCCAAAGGCGTACGCCTTAATGGTGGTGGAGAATTTTCATACGCCCATTTAACTTTGAACCATTCTATTAAATTATGGAAGTCTTTTGTATAATTTTCCAACACTAAAATTACTTCCTTGCATTCCGAAATATTTTCATCTTCTTCGCACGTTTGATATATACCGTCTACCGCTCTTTGTAAATTTCCAAATAGAAAAGCCCAATATCGAGCTTGTAATTCTGAAAGAAAAAAAATTTTTACACTAAGGCCAAAATTAAATAAGTACAAACGACGTACCAGACTTTTTGTCTCGACCAGTGGAAGCCGATCTCACTCTGGAGGCTGGTTTCATAGATCTCTTCATAGATCCAGATTGAACCACTCTTGGTACACTAGGTGGTTTCCTTGTTACTTTCTCTGTATTATTTGTACCAACTGGTACATTAAAAGCAATTAGATTTCTTGCTGCACGACCTTCTTCTTGTATAAGCAATCTGACATCAGCCATTTTTAATCTAATTTATCTACAAATAAATAAAACAAATATTCTGTGAAAATATAAAATAATTAACAAAGAATTTATGACAAATTTTTGCCAAACAAATTAAATTATAATATTCGATGCTTTTATAATCTTGAAGATAAATTAAATAAAAATTTATTCACGAATATGTTCCCAACATTTTTTTTTCTATAAAGAGAAAAGTCAATCGTCAATCGATGAGGTTACCTTATGTAAATATTAACAATAATCCAATGTATCATCTCGATAAACGAATGTGATATATTATTATCTAAACAAATACGTTTATAATGGATTAACAAAAAAATAATATCTTAAAATAT
>NC_057686.1:15971610-16009498 GCF_014466175.1 Vespula pensylvanica
AATGTAATTTCAAATGATTAAGCTAACCAAAATTTGCTATTATGTTTTATTAACAAAGCTATGTTTTATTAATATAATGCACGTATATGTATATTTTTTTCTTTTCTTCTTTTTTTTTTTTTTTTTCTTCAAACAAGAATAATCAATATTGTCAGTGCATTAGCTTTTTATGTGTTTTATCATATCAGCAAAGTTATAATAATAGTAATAATAATAATAATAATAATAATAATAAAAAAATATTATTTAGTATTTTTAAAGATGACAAAAACTGGATTAGTAGGGGGTGTTGAGAAATACTCCCGAAGTAATTGTATACTTAAAAGCGCATTGCTTTGGAAGTGGTAAATATCTTTATAATATATATATATATATATATATATATATATATATACATTCAATTTACTTATAAAAAAAAATAAAATAAAATAAAATAGTTCACATAATGTAGTGTCACGCGTATGTGACATAATCGTTAATCCTTTTTGACCATATGTACACGTAAAATCTATAAATAATTATTCTTTTATCAGAGTCAAGCCATATACAATATTAATTTTTATTGTGCATTGTCAAGTTGACGAATTTATATTAAGGAAGCAAATGCATTAAAATATATATACGTACATATATATATATATGTATGTATATGTATATATATATATATATATATATATATGTGTGTGTGTGTGTGGGTGTGAAAAGAAATGCAGCCAGTCAGTCGAATATGCTATTAGAAAAAAAATTTGAAATAATTTTTAAAACGTCTAATAATTCAAAAGTTCTCACTCTGCTTTGAGAAAAACTTCAATAATTAATATGTAATATCGTTTAAAAATAAGGCGATATTTGCAGATAGATAGTTCATATTAAAAAAAAAAAAAAAAAAAGAAGAAAAATTACCACGAAGATGTGCAAATAACGCAGAAATATAATGATTGTTCCATGGTATTATTTAAATAAAAATGCATTATATTCCATAAAAAATAAAGTAAACAAATTCGCGTGTTTATGCTACGTGATAAGCGATGAATAGTTAAAGAAACGTATAATGGATGCATGTATATATAGATGTCTTGTGAACATCGTACTAATAAAAAATATAGGTTGTTTAAATATACTGTCCTTCTTTATATGCATATATATATATATATATATATATATATTATATATATATAAATTTTTGCTAGGTAGTAAGACCAAAAATATAAAACAAGTATACTTACACATGTTCGTAAATATTTGAATATGTGGTAAGAAGATGAAAAAGAAAAAAAAATAAAGAAAGCAAAGTATTGGATAAACATTTTAGAAAGGTAAGAATATTTGATCAACGTTAAATATTTGCTTATATAAATTCTGTAAGCATTCGAAGAGCTTCCGTTTATTATATATATATATATATGTGTGTGTGTGTGTGTGTATGTCTATATATATATATATATATAGATCAAATGAGTTTCATAGTTAATTCTTATTAAAAATCAATGGGTTTTTTTTTTTTTTTTTTCTTTAAACAAAAATAATACCTTTTATAAAACATGACTGATTATTATTAGAATGCGTAACACGAGAAATACGTTGGACAAATGAGTTAATTAAAGTTACGTAAAAGGGGAGGAAACAAATTTTATGCGGAAGTTTTGAATTTAAATTTGTATAATAAGATCGGATATTGTATTATTTTTTTCATCAATTTAAATTTCTATACGTTTATATGGATAATGTGTTAATTCTCTAATTTCGTAAGAATGCTGTGTTTTTTTTTTTTTTTCTTTTTTCTTCTTCTTATTATTGTTATTATAAATTGCAATTGTCCAACGTATTTCTATAAATATTCGTAATGAGCAACAATTTGACTTTTGCATCGATAAATAAATAATGAATAATCGTTTTTTCTTACAAGTACGTGGTGTATATTATAAGAGTTGCAACTATTCTGTTGAAACTTTAAATCTTAAGGCATCTCACTGCAGGTCAGTGACACAGAAATACATAGATGCATTTTGAATTTGAATTCAAAATTACATTTTATTGTTACCTTAATACGGACTAGTATAGTAATTACCATATACACATTCAATATAGCTCACTTATAATTTTAACTTATTATACACTCGCAAACACACACATTGATAGAGAGATTAGTCATGATAATTTGTAGTGTGTCTCTCATGACTAGTGAAGCTACAGCGCAAGCTCTATGAATGTATAAGATATAATTATTTTCATTTCTCTTACGAACGGTTTTTATTTCGAATATTTTTCGGTAACGAGTCTCCCTGCAATTTTGAATCTATTCCTCATTACTGACATTGCACAATCATATCATTGTCACGTTGTTGAAAAACATAAATATAATATTTTACAAAAATCTGGAAGTAATCTTTGGCTTACTATGGCATTACATTTATCGCGTTATAACAGTTACATTTATCTAGCAAAAGATATTTTCTCCATTAATTTATATGTTCAGAAAGATTCTTGAATTAATTTCAAATATATTATTCGATATCCATTAATCGATTTATTTCTATAGATTTATATTTTTGCGAATAGATTTTACTATTCTTTATTGTGACCATAACAAGCCATATATCGTAAGAACATAAAATAATTCGAACTACTTAAATTAGAAATATAAAATAAAAATGATATATATATATATATATTTATTTATTTATTTATATATATTTATATATATGTATAAACGATACACGGAGATAAGACACTTAATATATACTTTTAACAATAACCTACATAATACTATATTTTAATTGTAATAGACAAAAGAGATGACCATGCAAGATCAGATGGACAGTTAGTTATTTGCAGATGTGTTATTTAAAATGTGGCTAGACACATTCAGTCAGGGTGGCTTGCAATGGCTGAGTATTAATTTCATATATTTTTAGCATAATGACTAGATAAGTTTCAGCCACCCAATCTAATAACATCTTGTTTGATCCCATATATCATATTCGTACCGCTCTGTTGCTCATCAAATATATGGATAAAAATTTCTATGCCAAAATTCATTGCCTTTTTAATTGGTACACACTGACACGATAAATCCAAAAATCTGGATATTTCTGCAAAGTAGAATACTTTCTGCACATATTTTAAATATGATTTATTCATAAAGAATGAATGTGTGTAGTTTCTAATGATATAGATTTCTTCGTGATATGCAATTTATAATATGCTTTCTATATATTTTTTCAATTAATAGAATTATTGTACATAGGTCAGAACATTATTCATAGTCTATATGTATATGTGTGAGTGTATATATATATATATATATATATATGGAGGAAGGGGATTGTTTTCATTGGAAAATTAATTCAAAGTATAAAGAAAAGTTTATCCACATGAGTTTTTACATTCTCATTTAAAAAATATGTATATGAACTTGTACCTGATAGTTCTTCCTCTGTCCATGTAAACTAAATTGAAGTTATGATATATATTATTTTTTTTTCTTTTACAACTCATAAATTTAAACAACAACGAAACATTTATTTTGTACAGTTTATATATTCTTTTTTAATCAATTATCTTTTCTCTTTTTGCTATGACTTATGTTGTAACCTATGCATTTACATGTATATTTACGTATGTCTTTCTTTCTTTATTTATTCATTTATTTTAGTTTTATATATATTTCAATAAACATTTCTAACGTAATCATTCTCCCCAAAGTACTCTAATGCAATTTTAAATCTGACTAATATGTTGACAATAATAAATTGTTGTCCTCAACTCTTCCTTGAACTTTATGTCTTTATATATTCTCTCTTCATCTTTCACAGAGAATTCTTACGTAAGAAATGTTGGGAAATAGTGGATTAGCTATTACTTTAATAATTTAATCAACAACTTTTGCTTCAAACAAAAATATGGAATGTTATTATTTATTAATTTATTATGAGAATGCCAAAAAAGCAGTGAGATAATTTTAACGTATTCTTTAAATTTGAAAATTTTATTTATAAAATTACTAGAGAATAGAATTTTATAAATATGTTCCAAATTGTTTATTGAAATGATTATTTGCAGTTCAAATCACATGCACACAAAATTCAATTTTAAAATGTTAATTACTTAATGTACTTTGGCATTGAAATTTTATCAAACACCAGGAGTTCTAAAATTTGCACCACCGCATATATTTCTTGGTATTCTAAGCAGAATAGTTTAAAGGTGAGAAATTTTCAGCAAAAATAGATACAACTTAGATTATTATAATACACAGTACTTATATAGAAGAGAGGTACCATTTCATTGATGGTATATTTTATTTAGCTTACATATATGTGGAATGGATAATTTATCCTATATTTTTTTTATAGCATAGATTGCATCAGTCTGTATATTTTAGAACAATTTTATAATACACAGTGCTACAGTGACTCAAGTGTAATGGATTATACATTGCATACCAATGCATTTTAAAGTTACACTAAGTGCGCACAACCAGCCACTACAGACTCCAATAAGAATATCTAGAGGAAATTTTGCCTAGGTGAGAATGTGTGAAGATTTAAAAGTTTCAGTAAAATAAATTGTATCTCTCATAATATGATCACAAGTATGGCAACGCTATAATATTTAGGAATTCTTCTGAATAACCAATTCATCATATGCTGACTAAAATAAAAGGCTTACACAAGCCTTATTGAAATCTGTCAGCTTAGCAGTTTTTACATTGTCATAGTATATAAATATTGTACGCAATTAGTTGTTTAAGTCATGTATATAATAATATTTCTTATGGCCAACCCTCAATTTCTTTTTTATACATCTGCAGAAATCAAGGAAAACAATAACTCAGATTATTCTAATAAATATACATTTGCTAAATACAACTCTTTATCCATAAAATAATCTCATCAAAATGCAAATGTTATTTATATAATTATTTTATATAATATTCCAATCAAATCAGCAGCTATCGAATATAACTTGTGCGACATGCATTTCGCGTCTGTTCTTTTGGGCTATATGCGAATATAAGATCTTTTACTTGTACTTTTTTGTACATACATTTTTTTATATTCATGCTTCATCATTATCATATATATTCAATTTGTTACAATAGAATTACATATAATAGCCCTGTTGATATCTGCATATATACGTACGCATATCCTATACAAATGTCACTATTCAATAATATAGAAAGAGGTAATAAAGCAAAGCTGCTTTAAAAGAAAAAACAAAAAAATAAACAGAATATTAAGGAATGAAGTGGTTCAGGAAACTCCCTTTTTTATGTTTTGCTGACTCTTCTATATAATTACTATGACATATATATGTATGACATATAGTTATATATATATATATTTATATATATATATATATATATATAACTATGATGAGAGACATACATGTACACACATGCATATATTCATATGCATATGTACACATATATGTATATATCACGAGACTTATGCATTGAAAATTTTATAATAGACAAATTGTAGTTTAGTATAAATTAATAAATTTGGGCAATTGGCCTCCTCAAGCATTGACGAGCTTAAGGATAAAAAAGATTAAATGAATGATTTGAAATTGAGTCTCCAAAAGATGAGAAGAGACAACATGTTTTATAAATATTACTACGTCATTAGCTATAATATATTACACAATTCAGCCCTGCTCTAAATATCAATAAAGAGCTTTGTGCTATTTATAATCATGTGCACTGCATCATCTGCATCGCCTAGCGTCTTTCTTGGCGCAAATAATGTGATCCTCTATGGCAATTGATATTAGAGATTAGTATCATTTTTTCTCTTTTTTTTTTTTACATAAAATAAAGCATATACATTTATATCAATTACAATGATTCTGATTAGCCTGAATGCTTTAGCATTGTTACTATACAGATGCACATGCACTGTAGATTTTATGTTAATCTTAAAATCGGTTTACATATGTCTAAAGGATGTATCTCCTTAGTAATTTTTTTGTCTTTCCTTTTGTACATTATACAAGATTGCTTTTATGTGGAAAGAGAAAATGACGGATATGAAAAGCAAGAGAAGTATATTATTATTAATATTATTATTATTATTATTATTATTATTATTAATATTATTATTATTATTATTATTAATATTAATATTATTATTATTATTATTCTTTTTGCTCAAGAATTATTGCATCATATTCGTGTGAGTAGTTGCAACTCTTGCTTGAAGCTTTAGACACTAGGACCAACTATTCTCCTTCATGGGAATGCAATTTTTCAAGAGTGAATTTTTCAAAGGCATTTCAAAGGACTTGCCATAGAAAATCTCATTAATTTAATTAAAGTATATATTTATATATATATATATATATATTATGTATATTTAAGGTAATCACAATAATTATATAAATTATGTTCGAGTAAATATTCAATAACGTTTCAGTAACCTACCTAGGTAGTCTTGGTTTACTAAGCAGGAGCGCTGGTGATGTATGAACTGCTCCAATGGAATTGAAACACAAAGCAATTTGCGTGAAATAATCTGTACAATAAAGTGGTAAATAATGTGGTAGTGGATGGCGGATGTATTGTCTGTTCACTACGCATCAGCCAGGCAACTGAACGTTTATATGTACACCGGAGACTCCTGGCCAGTTAACAGCCTAAACATCGAAGTGGGCATTGTCTTCATCAGGATCTGAAATAATGGATAACGTAGGTAAATAATAAAATATCATTATATCTATTACGAATTCACAGACATGTAATTACGAGACATTACATAGTTGCTTCCTTTATACTTACTTCACCAACAGAGGTGGCAAGAAGGTTAACAATCTTTTCATGTGGTACAGCAACAACACTCTGATTGTTAATTTCGATTATTCTATGACCTACTCTTACTCCCCCTCTTTCTGCGATACCACCTCTTAACAAACTGCATATCACCCCATTCTGTACACTAAATCCTAACTGATACTTCGTATCAGGTCTCTTGATTTTCACTTCAACAACGGGTGCACATGGTACGACAGTTAACTTTACGACCGTTTGATTTTTTGAGTTCTTTATGTATGTCTGACATGTTGATAGAGGTAAGCCAACTAACGACACGCCATTAATTGCTATTATTTGATCACCAATATTCAATTGCCCACAACGAGCTGCAGCACCAGCTGGTGCCAGATTAGCTATAACTACAGTTGGCAGCATAGAGCCCCATCCAGATTCAACTATTACTACACCAAGAATTTCACCTTTTGCTTTTGGTACAACCACCTGAAAACAAATTAATTATATTTTCTTAAACGTAAAATAATTTTTTTTTTTTTTTTTTTTTTTTTTTTTTCTTTTCTTTTTAGCAAGTACAGAGGAATGTAAACATAAAGGAATTTCATCGATTACCTCTTTCTGCATTTCCTTTTTTGCAAACATTTGCAACTCATCGCCAAATATCTCCTGTGAATTAAGTACTTCTTGATAATCCATTTCTTTAACAAAACTATGATCTTCTATTCCATTTGCTTTTAGGAACTCCATGTAAGCTACTTGAAATGCTTGTCCGATACTTTGTGCAATAAACTGAGCTTCTTCACTTTCAAAAACGTGGCAGATCATTTTGGGAGTCCTGTTTATCTTGGGGGCTTCTTCCATCTCATGCGGTACGAATCGTCTTCGGGCCATGAGAACGACCAAATCACCGATATCTGCTATGTAGGATATCGTTCGCAAAGCATGATCCATCATAATTTCTTTCAAATCAGTGTTAAGAACCATAATTTTCTCTGTTGAAATAAATAGGTCGACTTCGGTACTGGGTTGAGTTTCTCCGTCTGGTGCCTAAATAAAATCAAAGATAGTTTTATGAAACACGCAAGCATTTTCTATAGATTTATGATATTCCTTATAAAATGTACGTACCAATGCCTATCGCAAGAAGCAGCATGTTAAATAAAGTAAAAAGAAAAACAACGATTTATTATTAACATTTTATAAAAGGGCTGTTGAATCAAAAATATTATACATTCCAATGCATGTTATTATCAGGCACTGATTTAAAGCGAATAATGCATACAGTTGAAATTGTATATTGTATCATTTGTGAAGATCCTATAAACCTGAGAGTTTAAATGTGTACTTTGTCAGAGTATGTTAAAATTCAATGTAACGCTCCATTTATTTGGTTGGTAAGAATTGAAGAGAATATACGAAGGAAATATATTTCTCATATAGATTGATATCGTATTCCATCGGAAAGATCAAACTAAGGAACATCTTTCCAAATGATAATTAATACAAACAGAGGTACATTTGGGTAAGGCGGACCTTTATTTTAGTCACAGCCTCTTCCACCATGTGATTCTTAAGGCGCTTACGCCGTTTACGTCCCCCTTCCTCTTCCACCTCCACCGACCCAAGAAATTGTAGTCTGAAAACGGTTGTGGGGCCCAAGGAGCCACTGATCGGGGCCAGTTTTGGTTGGGCGGCTATTGTGTGTGTCTCGGACTGGCCCCCACCAGAAGCACTCCCTATAAGTTCTTCGCTTGAGTCACATTCGTCTTCCTCTAGGCTTCCTTGCGAAGTAATGCTGCAGCGGCCGTAACCATGCTGCCCCCCATAGTTTAAGAGCGTAGCCTGCATTGGCACTGGCCCATCCTTCCGTTACGCGCACGCCAAACAAACAAACAAACAGAGGCTCTGCTAGTCACATTGCCACGCACCACCAACAAAACAAGGCAAAAGAGCCAAAGTTATTGGAATCTGAGTTGCTGTTTACATCTCTATTTATAATAATTTATATATATATATATATATATATATATATATATATATATGTGTATATATATTTACTCTGTATATGTGTGCAAGATTTTAAATATCTTTAATACATTTAAATTAAAAGGACTCTTATATAAGCATGCGTACTTTAAACTGTCTTTGTAAGAATTATCAAACTAGGTTTATTAAACTATTGTTATTAAACTATTGGTACACAAATATAAATGCTTGATGTTGACATTATGAATAATGGAATATATATATATATATATATATATATATATATATATATATATATATATATATATGATAGTGCAGAATTTACACGGTATTGTGTGCTAAAACTTTCATGAATGATTAACAATTAGCAACCCAGAATTCCAAATATTAGGGTTTGGTAATGTCAATAAGCAATGTGGTTTCTATAATTATTCAACATAAAGAGTTATCATTACGTTTTACGATGAATAATTAAAGAATAAAAGCAATCAAGGATATAATATTTATTATATGTAATGAAATCTAATCTTAGCATTAGAAATATATTATGATGTAAATTACTCATTAATAAATTGATTGAATAAATGAGTTTGGATTACGAGCAGGAATAATATCAATTTACAACTTGTTCCATTATTCCAGAAACAAATTCAGGGGTTATAGATAAAGATTTTTTTAAGTAGTTTTGTAAGAGTATAGACATATACAGGAGAATTGATAATTATTGACACTTGAGATATCTTGTTTGTTCTTTGTTATATTTAAAATCATTTTAATAATGTTTTCAAGTCTATATATGATCTTGGTACCGTCTTTTGTATGCTAAAGTATTCTATAATTCCCTCTTTCTCTCTCTCTCCCTCTCTCATGCAAATTTTATTGAAGAAATATTTCAATAAAATCCAAAATAAAAAAGATATTCCAAGTGACAAAAATTATAGATCCACTGTGTACGAAAGTTAGTCTAATCAGGAGTGCAAGCTACCAAGTGGCTACTGATCATATACACTAATGAGAAGCAAACAGTATAGTCTAACTATTTAATATAAACGGAGCAATCTATTAGAATACTTAACAAATAAGAAAAATGCAAGAGTGAGCTACTTTAACTAATAACAAAAAATATATATATATATCTACTAAAGTTCTATTAAATTATATAGAATAAAAATGAACTCATTTTACTTCTTGCTTAATACAATAATACTTTGGATGTAATACAATTCCTTTTTCTTTTTAAAAGAGCAGTAATCACCTGCTTTAATCACTGCTGTAGCATGAAAAATACAAAGTAATAAAGTACGCATCATGTAGGCAAAAGTTTTGTGAAGAAACATATTTTGTGCATAAAGCATACTTCATCATATGCATAACATATAAAAAAAAAAAAAAAAAGAAAGAAAACGAATATAGAGCAAGCAAATATAGAAAGATATCCGCAGAGAGACCGACAAACAGACACATCAAGTTACACCGAGAAGATGACAGTGTTCGGTGGTCAGGTGGTGGTGTTGGTGATGTGAGGAAGGGGGCGCTACACTGAAACATTCAGGCCTCTTTGCACACTGGCCAGTTCACAATTATTAAGATTATTCATATAAAATAGATATTGTATACGTATAAGTATACATATATAAGTATACATAACAGCCAACATCTGGACGTAGTTGTTTGTGAACTATCTACTTTATAACTTCAATAAAGCTATAAAGTTATTCTTATTTTTATAAACTAACCAATTATTTAATTTAATAGCAATAACTTTTTACTGTTTAATTATTTAATGATTTGTTTAATTTATTGTATAATTTTCATATATATTTGAAAGTCAATTGTCCAAACATTGACTCTTAATTTTCAAAGAACCTAAGAGTGGAAGGAAAGATTTTACTGTAAGATACTCTACTACATATATATTAATAATTTCTTTTAAATGTAAGCTATGTCAGTATATGTGCATTGTTTCCTTAATAAAAGAAATATACCTTGAATAATTATCAAGGAGATAGTGATGGAAAAGATTATAGAGATAGAATGGATGTATGTGAACAAATTTTATGTATTAAAATATTTTGGCATATATAAAACTATGGCAGTGCACATAATGCAACACTGAGTCACATTTATTTTCACAGTATTCTTTCCTGCAAAAAACTCTCAGGTTTAACTACCTAAAGACTCAGTATTTTAACCATTTGAGGTAAATATTTTAATATATCTATTGGCATACTTAAGAATAAAAGCAAAATATTGTTAAGAGCATTTAATATGAAAAAAATTTGTTTTTCTTACAGTAAGCTTATTACAATAGTATAATAGTAGGGAAAGCCTGGCCTAACTGTATTAAAAGACCATTTCTCTGAAAAATCCTCAAAAAGTTAAAAGTATTAACACTGAGGTACATTATTACAGTTAAAAATATTGCATTGTTCTTGATCATAAATTAAGTTGCAAATTAAATCTTATAAAGCATTCAGAGCATGCTGCTATAATTTTAGATCATCATAATTTATTGTGTAACACTAATGGCAATCCTAATATATGTATATAATCTGTTTTATACTGTCTATAACAATTATGCTATTATACTTATTCTTATATTTCCAATACACTTTACACTTTTTGATCCTATAGTATTATTATTATCTTATTTAACTATGTAAAAAGTTAATATAAGAAATTGAAAATGGCCCTTTAAAAGATAGTATGAATAATTTCATAGAATTATTAATCTATTATTAAATAATTTTATTTCTAATATAATACTTTGCATTGGGAATATAAATTTAATCAAATTAATTATTATTTGAGATTAAAGATTTTTAATGCATATGTGATATGTATTTATGCATATATCAATATACACATACCTTTATTCGTGAAACAGCTTCTTCTGCTTGACACATTCTAGTTGACTTTGTTGGTTGACCCTCACATACTAATTGTGTAGATCCTAAGTATCTTGCTCTGAACAATACACCTTCA
Organism: Vespula pensylvanica; assembly: GCF_014466175.1. NCBI lineage: Eukaryota > Metazoa > Arthropoda > Insecta > Hymenoptera > Vespidae > Vespula > Vespula pensylvanica. The sequence goes on from NC_057686.1 coordinate 15,983,354, forward strand.
ATCAACACTGAAGGATCATCCAATAATGCTGAAATTTCCACAGAAATCCACCATTTAGAATTTGCACTATCTTTTGCACTAAGCTTTGTACTAGATTCTGCACTACACAATCTACCAAATGCAGCTAAATATTCATCAGACCAATGGTTTAATTTGAATGATGGTAACAATCTACTATCTGATAGAATTCTCGTTTGATCAACATTGTTTATTAAAGCCATTTAAATAATCATAGTATTATGTTATGTATTGAAGCAATGAAAATGTACATTTTATACATATTTCAAACAAAAACTTATACATTCCACAAATGTAATTTTCTCAACTACAGATTATATATAGTACGTGTATGAAATAAATATATCATGGAATATGATCTGCTTATCAATTGATGAAGTATCTTATCAAAGATTTTGTAAATATGTTTTAGATTATCCAAAATATATGGCTACTGCTAATACAAGATGTCTCTTGCACATTTGAAACAATATTGATAATTCAATTGACATTTATCTTCTTTAATAAATTTATTTTGCTCATCAAAATAACAGAAAGTATGTATATATATATATACATATATTATTTAAATAAAAATCATTTAGTAATGAATATATTTTGAAACACATACCATATGTGCCATGATGAATCGATGAAAGTTCATCAATTATATGCATTTGAATAAGCAGCAATTAAAGAAAGAAAAATATATCATTAACATATTTTGTTGGCCAAAGAATGTAAATGTTATATTTTCATATAAATGAACAATTATAGGAATGTATAATATTACCTTCTTTATTTCGACTTTTCTTCTTTCCTTCTTTATCCTGTAAAATATAAAGTATACAATGCACATAATAATCATTCAAAGAATATTATTAAACATGTTGAAATCTAAATTTGACTATAATACTCACATAATATAATCATCTAAAGCTTTTATTATAAATGCCGATCATGCAATGTTTGCAATAAAAAATTATTGTAACATTGTATAATTAAAATGTTATAAATATTTCTCATTAACAACTATTGTAATAAAATATTTTTTATTGTCATAGATTAATTGAAGTATTTTCCTAACAAGCAAAAAGAGAAAATAATATAGAAGAAAAAACAAAAAAATTTGTTTTGGTAAAAGATTCGTAAAATAATCTCTTAATCTTAGTATAAATATATAATACTCAAACTCTCTAATAAAATAAATGTATACACGAACTAAATTATCTCCTGATAATGATTATAATTATATTTACAATCACAACACACAAGCAAGCTTCTAGCTAGAAATGTGATCTATACATGCATTCCTTAAATAGATAAGACCTACTGATAATGGAAAAAAAAAAGAGAGAGAGAGAGAGAGAGAGAAAAGAAAAAAGAATAAGCTTATTGTAGGCAAAGGCAATAAGGAAATATAAATTATGGAGAAATTTCGTTTGCATCGAGATTAATAGGCAATTTTTACTATCAGGCATAGATATATCTCTCAGCTTAAATATTATAAATTCATTTTAATCCATATCTTACATATATATGTAGATACCATTTAGATTAAAAATCATCATTATCAAAGTCTTACATATCATATACATATATATACGCTTTTTCTAAAAAGATATAAACATCGTTATGCTCAATAACATTTATATGTATTCAATTCTTAATTCTATTTAAGCTGATGAGATTGTAGTTTTTTTATAGACAATAATTGAAGAATATTAATAAAGATGAATATATATCAGAAGAGATCTAGTTATCTGTAACATTATGACAGATCGTGCATCAACAAGTGCTATCTTATCACTGCCCATTAATGTACCATGTAACTACATTCTAAAAGAGACCCAAGTGAGAGAGCATTGAAAGGGCACCTTTTTCACCTTGTTGCTGGATTCCTTCAGACTCTGGGGGGACGAGGGAGAATTTTTGACTGGGGTCTTCTGTGGACTTGTTGCAGGTTGCGTAGGGGTAGTTACTTCGCGTTCAGAAGGTGATGATTGAATAACAGATACTACAGGAGGTGGAGAAATGGAAGTAGACGTAGACGGCAAAGGTTCGGACGGTGCTAGCGTTTCTATAGGAGTAACACTCAAGGTTTTAGGAGGGGTTTGCTTAGGAGTTGCGATTTTTGCACTCATTGGTGGTAACATTGTCCTAGTCTTAGGCTTCCGCCACCCCTGCATAATACCAAGACAACATTAATAGGACACCAATACCTTTTGTCAAATCGCAGTTAAGGAAATATATATACCAAAATTTTAATTAAGTAATCAACGTGTGTTAATAATGGATTGATTATGCATTCGAAAAAAAAATATATATATATATATATATATTTATCACGAATATATTTTCATCGATGTTACTTGTAAACGGATATAAAATTACAAAAAAAAAAAAAAAAAAATTAAATTCCTTACTTTGTCGTCATAAAATCCTTGATCGTCAGTTCTTTGTTGTCCCAATAATCGATCAGTCTCAAGATCAGTGTCCGCTTCTTCTTCATCCGGACCTTCCTCAATTTCTACGTCCGCTTCGTCGCCTCCTCGTCGAGCTTCCGAATCCTCGCTATTACTTTCCATACATATTCTCCGCCTGGAATCCAATATACTACATCTTAGTTAGATGCACTCGCACAAAAAGTGAAGAACGTACAACTGGGTATTCCAAAAGTATACACCAGTTTAAATATTCATGATTCGAAGTAAACTCAACGATTGGAATACCCTCTTGCAACAAATTTTAGAAATACCTTGGTATCCAAATAGGACTAACACTTGGTTCTGGTGGTTCTTCAGACGGCGATTTAACAGGAAGCGTTTTAGTTCTTTGTAATGCCATTCTAATATCTTTAATAGCTGCTTCTACTTCACCACCTATCTCCAAATTAACGCTTTGTCTACCTTGCGGTGCTGGTGGTGGTGGTGTACCCAAAGGATCTAATCCATCAAGTTGCAACTCATTGGTTTCATATGAGTTTTCCTTTTTCGCAATAAACAAATCAGGTGACGATGTTTTCAACGTATGTAAAATATCCTTTGTCACATTTAAACTCACATCTTTGCCAGGCTCATTTTCAGTTCCTAACATGTCATTGCGCGTCCTTTGAATGATTTCTTTCTCTATTTCATTTATTTGCCGTTTCATAAGCATTACTGTTGGATTATTATTATCTGTGTCACTGGCATGTCCACTGGATAAACCATCTTCTAATACAGGCATACTCGTATAGATTCTAAGCGAGTCAGAGTTATTTCCTAAATCTCCAACCGAACCAAGTAAACCACTGGCCGGCATTAATTCATTATCCATCATCATTAGAGAAACTTCACTATCTAAATCTCCGCAATTGCTGTCACAGTCAGTTGTTTCAGGACTTAAAGTAAAATTACGTGAGTGGCCAACCTGTAAGCCAACTTCTGTCTCTCCAAGATCTTCACTGCTTCCAGTGCCTACTGAGAGATCTAAAAAATTGTTTTCATGTTCGCCAGTCTAAAAAAAAAAAAATAATGCACGATTATTCATTAAATTTGGCGTACATTTAAATACGTAAATACTAATGTAAGTACTTTGCAATTGAAATTATCGATATATATATATATATATATATATATATATATATATCCATTGTATATATAGAAAGTGCATACAGAAATAGTACGATTATAAATACACTCTCATTTTCAACTTGTTAAACATTTAGACCAACATACAAACAAAACATATAAATCACTTTTTATAAAAGAATATCATAACTCGTATCATCCACTGTAAATTAATATCAATTTACTGAAGTAAATTAGTTAAAATAAATATTGATATTCATATTCGTATAATGTTATGAAATCATATAGAAGAAATCTTTTTATAAATAAATATAGTATCATTTACATTTTGAGGAAAATCAGGTCTCTGCTTTTTTGGTGACTCGTGCACCATAACCTCCTCAGTTGGGGGTGGACCACTGGCTAAACGCTGACCTACATATGCACTTCCTCCTTGTCTTCGCAGTTCATAATCCAAGTCCTTGTAAAATTATTAAAAATGATTTCAATTAATATTCTGATTCTGATAAAAATGAACGCAATAGTTTAGGTATGAAATATATTAATATATAATGTTTCGATATTTATTATAAAGTAAATAAAATACTCACTTGGAATGGAAACGATTCAATGCTATTTTCTTTCTCTTTGGATGGAGGTGGACATTTGAAGAATTCTTCTAATACTTTTCGAGTTTCAGAAAATTCATATAAGTAATCAAAAGTACTACCACCTGGTGATACAAGACTACTTATATTGTCAGTAGGTAAAGCTGGTGGTTTCAATGAATCTTCTTCTTCATCTTCAATTTTTGGAGACGATGGTGAAACGTTTATCGATTGATCTTCCGTGTGAGCGATGGTTGTTTCTATCACAGGTTTTTCTACAATAATTTCAGCAGAGGTATCCTCCTTCTTTAATAAATGAATTACATAAGATATTAGTTACGCGTATAAAAAGATAACGAAAAAGTATTTGCTTATTAATATACCTCTTTATGATTGGGTGTTGTCGGTAATACTCTTTGTGGAAAACCAGGTCTTGGTGTCATGTATACAGAAGGCGATGACAACAAACTGGGAAGTTGTGGATTTTCACGAACGCCATAACGTCTTGGACTTCCTGAATACTGTGCAATTGGTAGTTCTCCTATTACTCTTGCTACTTTATGGTTACGCTCTGGCGAAGGTGAATCTATTTCACAATCACTTGCCGTTGTTACAACCTACAAAGAAACAATTGTTTTTGTTTACATATGGCAATTACTTACATTGCATTGAATGATACCTTAAAGAATTCAGATGTATTATGGTGATATGCTGTTGTAGGACTTGGAGTACTACCAACGCTAGAACTTGGTGGTTCAGGAGGAATACGACCTCTCTGAGGATCTTCTGTTTCCAAATCTATATTTGTTGTAGTAATTTGAGTTGTATTATTTGATGCTAAATCCAAACGTAGACCTTGCCAATTATCATCTATATCATCGAACACCACCACTTCACCATCACTAACAATAGCCATACTTCTTGCGGGTGTAGTGTGGTTAGACTGATAATCTACACAGTTCTTTGGTAATCCATAATCCAGATCAGTAATACTTTTAGGTACACTGTATTCTACATTATTGCTATTTAAAATCGAATCATAATTAATAATACAATTGCTACGATTACTTTTAGGAGAATCGTAATCAAGGATAGACTTAGTAGGATTACGTCGTACTGAGTGCACCTCAGATGAGAATACAGTTTCTGTAACCTCTCGGTTCGTACGTTGTTTCCTTGTTTCACCACATCTGTAAAACATGTAATATAATAAAAGAGTGAAATAAAACATGCTACTAAACCTCTGGACTTGGATAAAATGTCAAAAAATATTTACCGGCTTCGTAATTCCCATATAGTTTGCGTGCTCGGGGACTTATTGTTTTTCTTAATGGATAACTTGTTATCTGCTTGAGTATCTTCGTTATTTAATGAATTGGTTGCAGCGTGAAAGCGAGATTTTCTTGCTGCTACTTTTCCTCGGCTTTGGGAAAAAACTTCTCGACCACCAGCAATCTCTATGATTCTAAACAATAACAAAGATAATAATTAATGTCATATAAAGATAATGCGAAATAGTATTAATGTAAAATAAAGATAATAATTAATATACAAATCTTTAAGGCATGATTTTTAAATTGATATAAAATGTATTTTGATTGAAAATATTACTATGTATATTCATACAATTTTTTATGAAATTCTATATGTTACAATATGCATTATTTACTACTATACAATACACAATAATTCGTACGTTGTCGTCATAAAGCACGGGTAATGTCATTTCTATAAACAAACATCGATGATTCAAATGTCAGAGGAACTAACCGCAAAACGTCACATCAAATGTAAGCGTTTTACATTCCCCTTCGATAGAAAATATTATTTCTCTCTCGAAACATCTGTATACATCAACGTAAAATGTTTATGCATTTTGTGTACAAAACCATAAGGTCTTTCGTTTTATCATCGAATAATTTTGCAAGGAAAAAGAAGAAAGAAAAAAAGAAAAAAAGAAAAAAAAAAAAAAGAAAAAGAAAACATAATTAATCACCGATGAGCTTAATTATAAAGACTTAATTTTTTGCTTAGAAAAATATCCGTTTTTGATGTTTAATCAAAATGATTCTTACAACGTCCACCTGGTCGCGCTCACGTCGATCTCGAGAAGAGAACTTTTTAATCAACGTTTTTATCGCGCTAGAAGAAACGTGTGTCCCAATCAAGGTGTTATAATATTTTTATAAACCATTTAAGCTTGCTCTCGGAGGAAAGAAAGAAAGAAATAAAGAAGGGAAAAAAATTATATATATATATATATATTCGATATACATTGGTTTTTCTTGAAATAGGTCAAACGTTTCATTACGTGTGTACGTGCGATCGATTAAATAAGTTATCGAACAGTAACAAGAGAAGATCGGTAGAATTTTGAACGATGTTTCCGTTTGAATATCACTATTGTCAAATGTAGAACTAAATCGAAAGTAACATATAAATATTTCACTGACTTGTTACCATTGACGACAGTGCTCGAAATACAGATGTCAAATAATACAAGATATAATTTTTCCGATAATTAAAATCACGAGAGAGAATGCGCGTTGAATAGACTACGGTCATATAGATCCATTCTAAACTCAAATCCGAATGCAAACGAATAATTAATTGTTGAACGGTTTAAAAACAAAAGAAAGAAAAAAAAAACAAGTCAAAAAGAAAGGAAAAAGAAAAAGTTAAAAAAGAAGGGCTGGGAGATAAAAAGAAAAAGAAAAAAAAAAAAGAGAAAGAAAGAATTAAATCGTACCTGGGTAAACCGACAAAGACGGGCGTTGAGTGTAAATTAAAAGCGATGTGCCTTGAAAAATCTGTTTAAGCTACGCTCTGTTGTAGACAGGCTTGCTAATTACAAAGAAAGTTACTACGAATTTGTGATAAGCGTTTATAACACACCACCAACGTACAACAACATAGAGAAATAACGCCACGTTACCATCTTTTCGTATTTTTTTTTTCATTCTTTCTTTCTTTTTGTTTTTCTTTTTCTTTTTCTTTATCTTTCTTTCTTTCTTTCTTTTTCTTTCACGTTTTTAATATTATAAAGTAGGCCAAAAAGAAAGGCGATAACTAAAACATTTGTTTTCTTTTTTGTTCTCTTTCTCTCTCTCTCTCTTTTTTTTTTTTTTTTCCTTATCGACGCGTACCTCGCATAATTTGCAAATTGACCGAATTTTTATTATATAAACGCTGGTTGTGTGTACGACCGATTGCATCCACTTTAAATTCACGAGCCGTCGATAATAACGGGATAACAAGTGTGTCGCGGTAAACCGCAATCAGTTGATTATACTTTAAAAGAGAATCAAAACTTCTTCTACCTAGACTGTACGAAACGCATAGTGACATCATTAATCAACGTTAGAACATTAAAAACGATTTTGAAATTTGTGCTATTCGTGAATTTGAAATGTTTGTTTTAAATCTTTTCCGTTATTTTTTCGCACGAACGAACCATCGCTATAAAGGATTACGATCCCTTGCGCTCGGCTCATTTTTCTTTTTAAGGTTAAGTACAGAACGTTCGAAAAGTTCCAACCTCGTATACGTAAGTATACATATAACAACAAAATGGCGTCGAAACTAGGCGCCAATTACGAATATCATTTTTACCGTTCCGAGCCGTAAGTTTTGAACAAACTGTACGCTACTTTGATTACACAAGACGTACATTCCTAGTAAAAAATTATTCGAACTATCAAATTTCTTCGAAAGTATACCCGATCCGCTTTTTTTCGTTATACGCTCGATTTGCTTAGTCCTTTGCAACATATACAAAATATATATCTACGCAAAAGAGAGATTAAAGAATATTATTTTGTGAGGAAAAGAATATATATATTTAATTTATAAATATATAAATATATATATATATATTTCTTTTTACTTTTATATAAAGTACATATTATCTAATAAATTGTATATAAATATACAAAAATATATATATATATATAAATTATATTTTTAATTATATTATTTATTATATATAATATATCAACTAATCTATGTACATTTGTGTAACAAAGAAAATGAAAGAAAATATTACCTGGAGTCTCGTAATTTGTAGCTGCGATCTCCCTTGGCGGAGGTCAAAATGTAAACGGGACTCTCTTCGGGTCCGCTGTCCTCTTGTTGCGATTGCGTCTGATGATCGCTACCCGCCAGGCTGCCATATTGAGGTGCATCTTCGCTTCGTCCCGATGCCGAAGACGAGCTCGAGGATAATGGCTTCTTCGTAGACGTACCGATCGGCAGTTGGCCCTCGGCACCATAACCGGCCACCACGCTCGCCGTCCTACGGGACAGCGAAGCTGATTTTTTTCTGCCATTCGCTCGTTTCCTATACCTACGAACGTAACTTCGAACTCTTAATAATCAACAATCGTATGAAACGATCGGATTATTAGCCTGACTTATACAACACACATAAAGCGTCTTTCTTTTTTTTTTTCCAAACGACACCACACCATTACGATGATTACCATGAAAAAAAAAAAAAAAATAAATAAAAAAATAAAGATCATTCGGATTCGTTCTAAGAGGTTATGGAACACCCAGTTATCTTTCTCTCTCCCTCCCATCCTCCTTATTTCTTTTTTATTATTATTGCTATTCTTTTTTCTTCTTTCTTGTTCTTTTTTTTTTGCTCTTTTTTCTCCGTTTAATTACTACACTCGACGAACTTTCTTCAATCGTCGTAAAGGAAGTGCTTTTAACGAGCAACAACACCAATTGCCAATTTACTCCGTCGATAATGGGAGAGGGTGGCTGGTGGGTGGGTAGGTAGGTAGGTAGGTAGGTAGGTAGGTAGTATGGGGAGGGGAGCTATTATCGGTACACGTGCCACCGCAATCGAACGTGAGAATAACGCGCATTCGATGGCGCGTTTGTAATACGTAGAAAGAAAGAAACCCATTATACCTCTTTTATATAAATCGATTCTGAGATGAATTTTTCTCTCTCCTTTTTCTTCTCCCATTTCTTTTTCTTTTTACTTTTTCTTTCTTTTCTCTCTTTCCTCTCTAAATAAAAATGTTGCACCGTTTCTTCAGATTTTTCACACCTTTTGTAAGACTTTCAAACGAGAAGAAAACTGCTAACCTAACTAACCTAAAAAAGAAAAGTGCAAAGAGGAAAAAGAACTACGACAGATAATCGAACTAACATTATCTTCTTCGTTGTTTATCGTTCTCTAATCTTGTTTATTTATCCGATATGAGACCACAAACGTTTACGTATTTTAAACCAATTCAGGGACGTACAGAGTAGACCAAAAGTTTCCCTAGGTCGTTATAAAAATCGCGATTAATCTTCCTCGAAACGTCTTTATATTAATTTCTTTTTCTTTTTTTTTTCTTTGGTTCATAAAATTACTTGCTAATAAAACTGTAGGTTTAACTAAAAAAGTCTTAAAAAAAAAAAAAAGTCTGATGAAGGAGATTGATTTTAAAAAATTCTTTACAAACTTTTGGCCAACCCTGTACAAACACACGTACGTAAGTACGTATACATACGTAATTTGGTGATAGCAAATTACATGTACATTTGAAAGTATGTGTACTGTTGGTTATATAAATATTCCTACACGTTAATATCATGTTAATTGTTAACTACAAGCCTATACCTTTTTAATAATTTTTTAAAGGTATAATTGATTGAAATTAATTAGTAAAAAAGTACAGAACGACGTTTCATAAGGGAAATTAATAATCGTCGATATCTTTTTTGTACTCCAAAAAATATTTGACGCGTACAAATTATGAAACTTTTATATGCATAAATTTTTTTTTCTATTTGCTCCTAGCAAACGAGATATTCGATTGGCCATTAATTTATAATCAAGTTACATACAAAAATGCATCGGAGAAAACTTCTGTACGTATTTATTCTTAAAAAAATAAAAAAAAAATAATAAAAAAAGAAAGAGAAAGAGAGAGAGAGAGAGAGAGAGAGAGAGAGAGAAAACACGCAGATAGCTATACTCTATCTTATAATAAAATCAACGTTTAGACGATACGTAGAAGGCGGCTTTTTTAATCACTATTTGCGATATTTGTCGATCGCGACGATTCCAATTGGGAAATCCGGAAAATTGCTCGGATATATATATATATATATATATATATTATCAGAGTTGTGAGATATCCAAAGAAAAAAAAAATGAATAAATAAAATAAAATAAAGAAATAAATAAACATAAAAATAAAAAGTAAGGAAAAGAAAAGAAAAGAAAAAAAAGAAAGTACGAAAAAAAGATGGAGAGGAAAGGAAGAATGAAAGGGTAAAAAAAATAAAAATAAAAGAAAGAAAAAAAGAATACACGAGTGCTATGAAATATGTTGTTGGAATACCCTCCTGACCGGGAAGTAGAATGAGAGTGAGTGAGTGAATCAGTGACTGAGTGAGTTAGAGAGAAAAGAGAGAGAGAGAGAGAGAGAGAGAGAGAGAGAGAGAGAGAGAGAGAGAGAGAGAGAGAGAGAGAGAAAGAAAGATGTCGACATTGATTATCTTTCTTGCGAAGTGACGCTCGCGCTAAAAGTTCACTCACGTTCATCAGGGACCTGGAATGGGAATTGATGAAAACTTGTTACCGAAGATTGGAAAAAGCGAAATATAACGAAGCGGATTCCGTAGGTTATATGCAGAATTCGTATTCCTCGAGAAAGAGATTTCGTTTCGTTTCGCTTCGTTTCGTTCCGTTCCGTTCCGTACCGTTCCGTTATGCATACATCCTTCCCTTATCGAAAAGCGCGCATAATTTGAAATATTGAATCGTTAGTTGTTACAATATAAATATATATATTTGTATATGTAATGTATGATCATTAAATTTTTGTCAGTAATATCATATATTTCTTTTTTTCTTCTTCTTTTTTTTTTTTTTTTGTCGTAAGACTATAAAGTTATACGAACTACGATGTCACAGACTTATATATATTTAGAGGTATTTTTGAAATTTTACTTTTCATCTAATTTCTCTGAACTTGAAATTCAAATCCGAAGCTTCTTAAGGTTTTTTTAAATATAAGTTATGTTTATATATAGTTATGTTATATATATATATATATGATTTATATATAACAAAAATGATTTGTATCTAATAAAAAATATATAAAATTATACTGAATATATATATGTAGCAATAATATTAATAATAATATAATATTATAACGCTACAATTATCTTATATAATTTTTTTTTTTAATAGAAAAAAGCAAAAGTTATATCATATAAGGTTTTAATAATTTTCTAAACATTTTGTAAAAAAGAAAAAATAAAAACGAAACCTTTTAATATTACGTTCCGTTCATGAAACTTTAAGAATGCTTTGCATAAATCTTCAAATGTTTTGAGAATATAAGAAATGAAAGAGAGAGAGAGAGAGAGAGAGAGACAGACAGAAAAAAAAGAAATGTATACACATAATATATGCGAGAAAGAGAGAGAGAGAGAGAGAGAGAGAGAGAGAGAGAGAGAGAGAGAGAGAGAGAGAAAGTAAGAGATAAAAGAAACCGCATAGAGAACCGACATTTTACTCGCTCGGACGAACGCGCGAAATTCGTATCAAAGATCCTTTTGAGAACGGGTAAGCGGAAGAACGAGACAGAAAGAACGTTTTCACGAAAGCGCGTGTCCCGTTTTCCATTGTAATCCAAAAATCCTCGAGCGAAAACAAACGGCGTGGCGCGGCGCGGCATGGCAGCGGCTTATCGCCCTTCTCCTACAACATATTTTGCATAATCTCGCGGTTATGGTAATCAGGCTTTTCAAGCTATCCGCCTGACCGTAATTATTCGTCAATTTTCTAACTTTTTCTCCGTAATTCTTTTTCCTTCTTCTTTCTTTCCTTTTCTTTTTTTCCTTCTCTTTTTTTTTTTTTTTTTTTTTTAATTATATCCTTTTGTACTTATTTATTTAAATATATATATATATATATATATATATATATATATATATATATATATTTCTCTCGGAAATATATCGCATGATTTTCGTAATTATATTAAATCTAATGTACGTTTAAATGTAATTATTAGCAATATTGATAAATATTATAATTAATATATACATACATATATATCGTATTATATTAGATTTGATATTAAAGTATCTGATATAATATGATATACGTTTAATATCTAATGTCATGATTGACAGATATATCACGTTATATGATATGTGAAGAATTTAAGAAAAAAAAAAAAAAGAAAGAAAATTGGAAAAAATAATAAATTATGCTGAGGAACTTTGAAAATTCTTAAATACATACGTATACACACACACACACCGTATATACGTACGTATGTGTATGTAACAAAAGATAAACATATAGATGATATTAAAACCAAGAGAAAAAAAAATCGTTCTTTTTTTTCTTCTCGAACGAGGGAGAAAAATAACGTGGAGTTTCTTGCTCGAGGGTAAACGAGAGACCGACCGGCGAAAGGAAAATAATGGAAAGATAAAAGGAAGGAAGAAGGTTTAGGAGGAAGGATACGATTCGAGGAAGAGATGGAAAGGGGTAGTAGAAAAGGGGAAAAAAAAAAGAGATAAAAAAAAAAATTGAAAAAGAAGGACGAAGGTAGCAGAAGGATGACCTACGTAGAAAAGAAAATAATAAGGGTAGAATTAAATGGAAAATTACGATAGAGAGCAAGAAAGAAAGAGAGAGAGAGAGAGAGATACGAATCCAATTTCAAGCGAGACTGTTTTCGATTGGGTGAAATATAGGATGGACCAAAAGTTCCTAGATTATTTTACAAACCAATTAATCTTTTTTCGTGACGTTTTAGGTAAACTTTTTCTTCGTTCTCTTTTTTTTTTTTTTTCATCCATATTGTAAAACTACAAGCTCGTAAAACTACAAGCTTAACTACAAGCCCGAAAAGTAGCAAAAAGGTCTAATCGATTTTTAAAATCCCTTAAAAACTTTTGGCCTACTGGCAGCTAGGGACTTTTAGCCGTCATCCTGGTACTTAAGGTTCTTGCTTTTTTTCTTCCTCCTTCACTTTCTTTTCTTTCGTTCTATTTCGTTCTTTTCTTTTTCTTACTTCGTAGGTTCTTCTTTGTTTCTTTTTTACCTCTCTTTCTCCCTCTCAATTTGGATGTAACTTGCCTGTCGGAGGTGTCGCGTTCAAGGTCGATCATGTCGTCAGATATGGCAGAAACAAGATTTGCAGGAGGGGTTTCGTTAGCAGAGGCGGCAATCGTGACGGTGGAGGACGTGGTGATGGTGGTAACAGAGGTGGGCTCCGTTTGACAAGGATTATCGTCATGCGGCTGGCTGGTCTGCGTGGAGCCCCCCGGGGGCGGGGGTGGGCCGCCCCTAGGCCGGCATTTTGGAAAAAGTCGGTTTAAGTCCGCGTTCTCCAAGATCAGGCTTGTCATCGCCACGTAACGTTCATATCCCTTAGGAGTATGTCCATTCTGCAATTAACAGAAAAGAAAAAAAATTACGATTAATAGAGACGACGCAGACAAGTACATAATTCAATAATTCACCCTTAGCAAATAATTTCATCAATATTTGTTAATATCTTTCCATAATTTTTTATCATATCCGTAAAAATTATCAACGAAGACGAAATAGATTTATCGGATTAATATCTCGTAAATAATTGTAGAGGTAAACGAAGAGATAATTTAATAGAAAAGAAAAAGAAAAAAAAAATATATGTAAATATTTTCAAATCACTTTACATAGATTCTTTAACATAGATAATAATTATTGTCGCAGAATGTTTGTCATAATTTTCCCCTTATGATTATAAATTACTCGTCAAATAAATATCAATGGAAAAAGATGAGAAAGTAGGGATATGCATCGTTTCAAAAAAATCTTTTTTTCTTTTTTGTTTTTTTTTTTTATATCGACGTACATAGGAGTATTGTGTTTTATTATAAACTATTATGAATTTTTTATTTCTTAATTAGTATCCCGCTTAGTTCGTTAAACGTTAATTCGACTGTTCGCTTGCCTGGACTTAATCTGTTCCGGGTGGAGATCAATTGGAGAACCATCGATGGGTGCCGATGGGTGCCGATGGGTGCCACGATGGGTTGCGCCGTGGCGCACCCGGTTTAAAGCAAAAAGGAATCGATACAGTGAATTCAGCGGAAAAGTTGATCCGACGATAGAGAATGAAAACCCCGTCGAAATTGGTTATCAATTAAACGCTTTGTTACGTAATTGCTTCGGTTCGAGAAATCAAACGCTTTAGAGTGAAAACTACCTCCCACTCTTCTTCATCCCTTTTTATACTTACTCATCCGTTCGATCAGATAAGAACTAAATTTCTGGATTAAAGTCGGATTATTATTGTATTAGACTAATACCTTAATTCTTTGTGTTCGCGGATCGATTGAATTTCTTATAATTCGAAAAAAAAAATATATATATATATATAAATATATCCCAAAGGAGGTGTCCATCAAGGTTTATTAAAAAAAATATAGTGATTTTTTCGAAAACCATGTAGACAGTTTATAATTTTGTTCACGAGAGAAACAGGTTCTTTCGTTAGAAAAATTCATCTGATTTGTGTTTACATTTTTAAAGGGAAGAGAAGGGTGAAAACTTCCGTGACAAAAATTTTAAACAGCAACAGAAAGTCAAGTAGCGTATCATTTGAAAAGTCTTTTAATATTCTTTCAAATGGTGCTACTTTTTTCTTTTATTTTGAATAAACATTTTCCGAGAAAATGCGTTTAGAAGTTTCTTTCTGTTTTTTCTTTTTTCTTTTTTTTTTTTTTCTTTGTTCAGATACAATAAAGTGCAAATTCAGTTCAAAAAAATAACTTTTATTTTATTAAATTTTCAAAATATCTATCGTTCTTCTCCATGCAGTAATAAAACATTTGCTCAGTGTTACGTCTCTATCTATCTCTCTATCTATCTATCTATCTATCTATCTATTTGTATAGATAGATAAATAGAGAATTCGACGTTTGAATTTCAATTAAAAATAACAAACAAACAAAAATTCTAAAAGAAAAATATGTGCCGGTAGTAATCTATTTGTTCCGAGTGCAATGATATCGACGAAATACAGAAAAGAGAGAGGGAGGGAGGGGGGGAGAGAGAGAGAGAGAGAGAGAGATAACGAGAGAAAAAGAAAGAGAGAAAGAGAAAAAGAGAATTGTAAAGACGGTACAAAGCGTTCAACATTAATAAATTCCTTGCTTGCTTTTCTTTTCATCATATTGCAAAGCAATTAAAAGCCAACTTCTACCGAATACGGACGAATATAATAATAAACGTTAAAAGTATAAGTTGCATTCGTATTTACTTGCTTTTAGCGTTGTACAATTCCATTATGAGAAGAATGTCTATCGATTTCTTTCCCTCCTCTACCTCAACCCTCCACCCTACCTCTAACTCTCTTCGCTCCTCTCCTCTCTATTTTTCCGGAGTACCCCGACGAATTTAAATCAACTTTAACTTTATCCTCAGCGTGTTATTTCGAACGAGCCTGACGACCATCGCCGTTCCTGGTTGCTATCGATTCGCCTATATGTATTTTTCGACTGTGAGCCCCGGCCACGTTTGAATTTCATTTCTGATGATCTTTTAACAAAACGTTTTTTTTTCTTTCTTTCTTTTTTTTTTTTTTTTTCTTTGGAATAAATTACCTAGCAAAGAAAAAATAAAAGGCACGCAAGAAAGAAAGAAAAAGAAAAAATAAAGAGAACGAAAAAAATTGACTTTTTGTCATTACGTATGAGAGAGAATAATACAGGATGAGTCAAAAGTTTCTAAGGGATATTAAAGATCGATTATCGGTCATTTATTCTGACTTTTTAAGCTTTCAGTTAAGCTTGTCCTTTTAAGACCCAAGGAAAGAAAAAAGAGATTAGTTTTAAAAGGTGTCGAAAAAGAAATATATAATCGATTTTGAAAATTATCTAGAGACTTTAGGATCATTCTGTATATGAATACATCAGGACGAAATATAAATATGATGTAATATACGCATAAAATTCATGGGAAAGAATAATAATTACAAGGTAAAAATTTATAATTAAAAGGACCATATCGTTAATCAGTGATATTTGAATAATAAGGATATATCAAATAGATCGGATATCAGATTAAATGAATTCGAATATGTATATTAAATTTATATATATATATATATATATATATATATAAATTAAAAGTTGGAAGAATCCATATAATTAATGGATAATAACTTAACACATCATAAAAATTTCACAATCCGGATATAAAGATAATTTACAAACGATATTATCGTCGAATTGGAGTTGTTCTTTTGGTCGGAGCGTAAGTATAGAGAAGGGGAGCCCTACTTTAAGAAAATCCCTAGAGAAAAGAGCAAGAGGTCTAATGTTAGACGCTGTGTTTGATGATGTCACTTGACGAGAGCAATTAGGGTATTATTACTAACATCGAAAGGTTCTCGGTGTATGTCGGGGATCGTCGAGTGCCATTTCTTTCTGCATATCTTTACGAGAGGAAGCTGAAGCAGAAGAAAAAAAAAAAAGAGAGAGAGAGAGAGAGAGAAAGAAAAAAAGAAAAAGAAAAAGATGAAGAAGTAAGAAGTATAGAAGAAAAAGAAGAAACATTTAAAAAAATAAAAAAGAAAAACAAAAGAAGAAAAAGAAAAAGAAGTAAGAAGTAAGAAACGTAATAGAAAAAAAAAAAGAAAGAAAGAAAAAAAAAAACAGAAGAGGAAGAGGAAGAAGAAGAAGAAGAAGAAATAAGAAACAAGAAAGGAAAAAAAAAACAAGAAAAGAAAACAGAAGAAGAAGTAGAATAAGGAAAGAAAAGAAAAAGTGGAAGGAGTGGCGTTAGGCGAAAAAAGAAAAGAGCGTGAGGCGGTAGCAGTGGTTTGAAAGGAGTGACAAAAAATTCTTACATCGTTCGCTAATGAGACCGTACGCTAGTAGCCTTACCGGAGGATTATACCTACACCCTCTCCTCGGCATCTCCTAACCCTTCTTAGTACTTGCCTCTTCTCGCACACGTTTCATTTGCGGCGAGCACGAAAGCGAGTACTTCATACGTTGGCCCACCTTCAAAGAAGCTAAAGAGAGAGAGAGAGAGAGAGAGAGAGAGAGAGAGAGAGAGAGAGAGAGAGAGAGAGAGAGAGTAAGAAAGATATAGAAACAGAGACAGATAGATAGATAGATAGATAGAGAAAGAGAGAGAGAGAGAGAGAGAGAGAGAGAGAGAGAGAGAGAGAGAGAAAGAGAGTATAGCCTCAGCATAAGCGGAAGTTGGGTAGGTGAGGGACCACTATCGTCCATTCCTTTTTCGTCAAAGGCTATATATACTTGGGTGTATCAGTGTTGGCAGTGGTAGTGAAGAAGGGTGGAAACAGTCAGACGGTAATCCACTTGAAGCTGCAGGTGACTTCTGCTCTTCTGAGTTCTCTCGTTCGTGTCCCTCGTAGGTAGGCACTATTACTCTCTTTCTCTCTCTCTCTCTTTCTATTTCTCTTTCTCTCTTACTTACTCTCACACTCAACCGTTCGTATTCTCCATATATTCATTTCTCTCTTTCTCTCTCTCTCTCTCTCTCTCTCTCTCTTCCTCTCTTTCTTTCTTTCTTTCTTCCTCTGTCTCTCCTTCATTCACTTGCTCACTCTTATCCACAGTTAGATACGTAAGTTTATTCGGCACACGGGATAGCAAACGTTTCCTATCTCTCTCTTTCTCTCTCCGTCTGTCTCTCTCTCTCTTCTCTCTCCCTGGTGGAATGTTTACTCGTCCGTCCTCATTCCCTAACTCTCTCTTTCTCTCTAACTCTATCTCTCTCTCTCTATGTCTGTTTCCTTAACTGATGCCGGAACCCACCAAGGGAGCATACTTAATTGCTGGATGATAATTACTATTATGATTCTCTATGTATGCATAACTACATTTAAGTGTAGGTTTAAGCGTACAATTATTATATTTGTCATATATCCATATAAAAAAATATATATATATATAAAAGTATATAAAGATTTATAAATATTTTTCATTTATAAATATTACATTTAAAATCGATGATAGTGTAAAGAATAAAATGTAATATATATATATATATATATATATATATATATAAATTTTATATTTATTACATTTTATATTAGATTGTGATATTTTGATACGTTTTAGTTATCATCGATTAGACGTACAAAATTTTTCTAATACATATGTAATCGATCAAGATTTCGTTTTTATTACTTTCACTATCATTGTTACAAATATTTATAAACCGTTTATCCTTATACACCTTTATAGGACGATCGTATGACGCCAAAACGCGAATAGAGAGAAACTCGATATTTGCACTTCCTCGATTAGTCGTTTAACAGTATTTCGAAAGAGCAACGTCATTCACAATTGATTTTATAAAACGAGTACACAAAGCTTTTAAGCATTGATTTTATTCGTTAGCATTTACGAAACTGAACGTGTAACCAACATGGCTTTTGGAGGTTGTACGTTCGTTTTTTTTTTTTCTTTCTTTCTTTTCTTTTTTTGTAAACACTAAAACAGATTCCTATCGATAAAAGTCAGAAATCTTTAATATATAATTTTACTTTCTATTTCGTAAGTTGAAATATCTTTTTTTTTCTTTTTTTTTTTTTTTTTTTTTTTTTGAACAATTCATTCAACCAAAAGGATTAATTTTTATATTTCGATAAAGATTATAACGTTTCGTCGACGGATCTTCGATTTATTGTTAGAATCGTCTCTTTTGTGTTTTCAATTTTTTTTTTGTTTTTATTTCTTTTTGTTTACTTTTTATACACATATACCCGTAGACATATCACTTTGGAAGAACATATGCAAAGAGACAAAAAGAGAGAGAGAGAGAGAGAGAGAGAGAGAGAGAGAGAGAGAGAGAGAGAGAGAGAGAGAGAAGGAGAGAGAAAGAGACAAAATCGCCAATGACGATGTCGATATCACGAAGCTTACACACGAACGAATTCAAATACGCGAAAATGCTCTCTCTCTCTCTCTTTCTATCCACTCTATCACCCCTTTTTATATATATATATATAAACACCTTTGCGCCTCAACGATTTCGACGTACGCGCAAAAAATGCAGGAAAACTGGACAACGACGACAATTTATATGCGTTTCTAGAGATTTTCTGTGTGATATAAAACTCCCGTTCTCAATATACCACGACGACGAAAAAGAATACAAACGATTTGAATGGTAGTATTTATTTTTGTATATAATTGCGATTAATTAAAAAAAGGACAATAAATCGATGTGACGCTATTAAAAATTACCAGGACGAATATCGTTCGAGCATAAATATGTATTATCGTACGAATATATTTATGTGGGTAGATATACATATGTATTATATGTATTATATATATATATATATATATATATATATATATATATATCACCTATCTTTTATCGAAGAAATGAATTTTCGTTAAAATCTCCACGGGATAATCTCTATTATTAAAATAAATAATCAAATATCTCAATGTGAGAGACGCGAAGAGAATAAATGTGGATTATTGTTAAAAACATTTATTATCGATATATGTTGGTATTGATAAATAATTTTATTATATTCATATTTAAACGAATACTATCGTGTTTTATAATATTTAATATACATATTGTGTGCGTGTGTATGTTTGGATTTTCAGTAAAAAAAAATATTACAATTTCGCTAGAAATTTGGTATATATATATATATATATATATATATATATATATATAGCAGATTATTATACTATTGGTTTGGTCAATACAATAGTATACTACAATGTAATAATTCAGTGCACACACACTAATTTTTCTATGTTTGAATTTCCAATATCTTTTAATGCCAATTGCGTAATTACGTATTACCCAACTCAGTATTATATACACGACTCGATAAAACGTAAAAAGAAAAGAAGAAAAGAAGAGAATATAGAAATCACTCATAAAAAAGAAATTCCCAAATTCGTATAAAATGCATTCAAAAAAAAAAAAATATGTATATATATTTTTTTTAGAAATATTATAGATTAAAAATCGTGCTCTCTCTCTGTAAACCTTAGTGTACATAAAAAAAAAAAAAAAAAAAATAAAAAAAATAAAAAGAAAAACAAAAAGAATTTATCGTCGGTTCTAAAAAAGAGAAAAGAAAATATGAAAAAAAATTCCTACTCCGTGCATCCATATTCTCCTATTAATCTGCATTAAAAAGAAAAGGAAAAAGAAAAAGAATAAAAAAGGAAAAGAATAGAAAAAAAGAATAAAAAGAATAAAAAAAAAATATAATAATAATAAAAATGAAATAAAACTCGTCCGATCGAATGGACCCCTTCCGTCTCCGCTTGTTTCGAGGTCGCGTCGGCCGATAAAATCTTTTTCTCCCTTTTTGTTCGGGGAAAGTGCGCTCAAACACACGTTTATATTCAGCTATATATATATATACACACATACACACACACAACACAATATAACACGCACATATATATACGTAGTAAATATAGTAAATAGAAGGGAGGAGATTTTGGGAATACGAGGGATGCTTGAGTCACTTGATGACGCGTACGAATTTTCTACCCTTCTCTCTCTCTCTCTCTCTCTCTCTCTCTCTCTCTCTCTTTCTACCTATCTATCTATCTATCTATCTCTATCTATCACTATCTCTCATTCGTATGCCGTGTGACTCACTTCTGAATTACGAGCAGCTCGACCAACCGTAGATTCATTATCGTATTATGGCACCCTTCGATATAGATCAGAGGGGAGAAATCGGAGATACTACGTTCGATCTGTTCGTTCTGCGGAAGCACGTACATATCTTCTGTCAAGGTGATGGCATCGTTTCAACAATCAACTGAAAGACACGAGAGAGAGAGAGAGAGAAAAAGAAAAAGATAAAGATAGAAAAGAGAGATCAGATGGATCTACGAGACGATTAAAACATAGCATTCTTTTCTTTCATCTACTTTTGAAACGTGAATATATCGAGTGACATTCGATGATAACATTCAATATCTATGCTAAGTCTCTATATATTTGTGTATGTACAGAAACAAGGAAATGTAGACCAAACAGTCAAGTGAGGATTAACTGATTCATTTGATCGAGTCATTTAGCAATTAGAACGTTCAACTAAGAAAATTATTATACAAACGCGAGTTCTAGCTTTAACAACGCACAGATTTATTGTCTAAACTTCTTCCGTTAGAATAACGATAACAACGATCGTTTATTTCATTCGTTCAAGAGGATTCACATATGTATGTCTAAATGCAAAAATTACAAGTTTGCTTTATTATACAAATTTGGAATGCAAAGTTTCAAAGTAATTATAATAAATCGATTAATCCATTGCGAGACAATTTTGATCTGATTTCTTTTTTTTTTTTTTTCCTTTTTTTTGTCTCCATCAAACTAGGAGTTACCAAATTGTAAAACTACGATTAGAGAGTACGAATAGTCACGAAAAAGATATAGATATGCCAGACAGTCGATTTTAAAAATCGATTAAAAACTTTCGACTCCAGCGAAGTAGATATATACAATATATCATCATATTTAGCGAAGAGGTAATTGTAAGATCGTTAAACTTCGCAGTTAACGAGGATCGATGAGACTATTTATTTATTATTAACGTCGGTATGTAGTTATGTATGCCGAATGATCTTTATCATCACCCTATTATCTCCAATAATATGTCATTCTTCCATCTCTATCTTTCACCTACAAAAAAAATAAAAAGAGAGAGAGAGAGAGAGAGAGAGAGAGAGAGAGAGATAAAGAAGAGAGGAAGATAGAGAGAAAGAGAGGGTCGTTTAGAAGTAACGACTCTCCGAGTGACTAAAGGGCCATCGCTAGCTAGGCGTCACGTTGAAATATAATGGACACGCGAATAATTAAAAGTGCACGAGGGCCTTTATTCCGCATTAATGAAAGGAAAATTGCTATGATCTTAAAGTGAAAAAAAAAAGGGAGTAAAAAACTGCAAAAAAGAAAGAACGAAAGGAAGAAAGAAAAGCGAGAAAAAAAAAGAAATGAAAGGAAGGTGGGAGAGAGAGAGAGAGAGAGAGAAGAAAGAAATAT
The DNA here is from genome assembly GCF_014466175.1 of Vespula pensylvanica. NCBI lineage: Eukaryota > Metazoa > Arthropoda > Insecta > Hymenoptera > Vespidae > Vespula > Vespula pensylvanica. Next base: position 16,005,559 of record NC_057686.1, read on the forward strand.
ATAAAAAAAAGGGAAAAAAGAAAACAACGCAAGAGGAAAAGAAAAAAAAAGGGGAAAAAATATACGAGCTCTGAGCTTGGGCTCAGGTCTGGTAAGAAAAAGGTCTTTCATTTCCACAGCGCTCACTCGAGGCCAATTTAATTCTTCGGAAAGACCAGACGGGGGATGATCAAGTGCGAGTACGCGCTCCTCCACAACTAGTTCCTCCCCTTCGTTTTTATACGCTCGGTTTATAACGTCGGACAGCAATATTTTCTCCCCCAGAATGAAACGTTATACGACCAACACCGTGTCCCTCATACACGAAGAATAGCCGATTTTATAATTTAGGTTATAATAACTGGACGTTAGCAGTTATATATCATCCCCAAGGCACTCTCGTTTCTTTATGATTATCATGATTTTACCCATTAACATTTTTTAATTAACATTTACATTGGCTAATATGTAATGCGTCTTTATCTATACACGAGTATAGATAAATGAGTATATATGTTCGTACTTCTTCGTACGAGTAACGTGCGTCCTCGAATTTTGTAACATTTTATTAACGACGGTTTTAACATTAATTAGTTTGAAAAGAGAATTCAGAATTTATAATTGTATAGTTTTATTTTGCTGCAGTAAGAATTTATAATGCAGAATTGTTTTTAACGTTAGTAGAATTAAATAAAAATTTGAAATTCATTTTTCTTTTTATTTTTACTTTTCTTTTTAACAATTCATTAAATAAGTTCACGATGAAAATTTGGAATTTAGAGTTGTAACGTTGAACGACTAAACGAAAAGAACGGTATTTATAATTAAAAGTTACAACGTATAATAAGTTCGATTAGAATTTAAGAAATTTATAATTGAAAATATTTTATATCAGTTTCACGATAAGAAACTTTCGAGTTTTAACATTAATACATTTAAATGATGACATACAAATTAAAATCAATAATTGTAAGATAAATAATTTCAATGAGAATAAACAATTTCGAATTAAACATTGTTAAATATTATTAAATCGTATAAAAATCAACAATTTATAATTAAAGATTGTAACAACGTTAACTCGAATTAAAATTAACAATTCGTAATTAATAATTGGCGACGTTAATAATTTTCAGTAAAGAATTAAATGCAAAATTTACAATTTACAAAAACTGTGCGAACGTTTCAATTTCAAATGAATTTAGAAAAATAGTAATAAAATTATTACAATTCCTGATTTTCCTTCTTCTCTTCGATAATTTTACTTTCGTTCGATGTATATGCATTATAAATATATATACATACATATACACGTATACTCTTTGTGTCTCTGTTCTCTCTCTCTCTCTCTCTCTCTCTCTCTCTCTCTCTCTCTCATTTTGATCGACTTCTTTGATTCATCCCTCGAGCATTAACAACGTCTGACACTTCTGACGATTGAAGAAGAATTTTACTTTGAAAACTCATTGGAGTATGAAGGAAGTACTCAACGGTTTCGAATTATACCACCACTTTCAGAGGATTCTACGATGTTATTTAACGAAACGCGTTCGAGGAAGTACTTAACAGACTTCGAATTCGCATAACCGGGTAACTTTAACGAGTTTATTACGTGTACTCGAGGAAAATACCAGCCGTTAAATTATATTCGCTTACGCTCGTGAAAGATGGTCTATTAAAGGACCTCGAATGAGAAAGTTAGTGATAAAGGATGGACAATGTTATGGATATCGTGTACTATGAATTACAAAAGAGAGAGAAACAGAAAGAAAGAGAGAGACAGAGAGAGAAAGAATCTAGATTACGATCGTAAATAAAAAGAACACCTGATGCCACCATTTTTTTTTTGTACGCTTATCCTCTTTCTCCCTCTCTTAAAAAAATAAAAATAATTAAAAAAAAAAAAAAAAATAAAATTATTATTTTCTTTTACGTAATTGAGCCGGTAATTATGAAAATGGTCTAAGTGGAGAAATTAAAAAAGAAAAAAAAAAAAGTAAATTAGTATATTACGTAATTCATGTGACAATTCGTTCCAACGAGTTTGTAGAAACAAATATTTTTTTAAGTAATAGTTTATTATAAGCAACGATGATTTCGTCTGTCATTAATAAAATTCAATTTATCTTTATTTCGACAATGATCCAGATCAATTTGTCATTTTGTGTAAAAGTAAGTACTGTAAGATCATAGATCAATAATTCACAGGAAGTATCATTACGTCATCTGGTAAAAATGATTCAGGATTAAATTTTTAAGTTTCATATAAATAATATTTATTTTTTTAAATCTACTATATATATATATATATATATATTTAAAGCTTTGCGATTTAAATAAAATTGAAGTAATACTCTCAAGAAATATGAAAATTGAAAAAAGAAATGTATAATTTATTACTTCTCAATGTAAAAAATTCACTTTATGGATTATTGAATATTTCCTTTTCTCTTTCTTCCTTCATATCTTCCTTCGAATTTTTTATTAATTTCGAAAATGGTCCAGAAGTCATTTTATATACATACGTATCGAAATAGAATGCTTTATCTCGTACAATATTCTTAGAATTTTTAAACCGCATAAAAAAAATATATTTCTCGAAGAAATATGAAAGAAGAGTAAGATAAGGGAAAAAAAGGAATGATTAAGAAATAAAATAAAATAAAATAAGAAATAAAAAAGATTAAAAAAAAAAAAAATAGGAAAATAAAAAAGAAATAACGGAGAAAGTTAGACGAATAGAATAAAGAATTCGAAATGATCGTTATAAAGATGAACGATTCGTAACAATTCGTGCTTACAAAGCTGGAAAGCTTCGTGACTCTTGCAAGGCAGTGATTTGATGTAATTTCAAAGCGAGCGAGCGACGGAGCGAACGCACGCGCGCATATGTACATGCGCACACACATATACGTCGTTTCTCGCGAATGGCAGGTAATTTAGAAGAAAGGGAATTTAACCGAGCGAAAATCGTGTTTCGTAATCTAATAAACCGCTAAAGCTTTTGATCGGATACGCGTTCAAGTTTTTTGATAGCTGAATTAAAAACTCTATTCAACTTTTTCTAATTTATTTATATATTTATATATATATATATAGATAGATAGATAGATGTATATATATATATATATTTCTTTTTAATTTTTGATCGAAAAAATTATCCTTTTATATACAGAAAAAAAAAGATTGTTAACAAATCGGTAATTAAAATTAAAAATTAGAAAAAAAATTGTTGGCATTTATTCATTAAAATAATATATACTTATGTATACTATATGTACGTATATATGTGTGTGTGTGTGTGTGTGTGTGTGTGTGTACGAATAAATCGGCACTTTTTCATTTTTTTTTCTTTCTTCGTCTTTTTATATCTACTTTAAAAAAAAAAACATTATAATTCAAATCCAAATTAAAAGAGACGAATTCGTAAGTTATCCATTTTATCTTAAAATCTTCTCGTCGAAGCTGTATCGTATTTTTGAAAAATGAAAAAGATCTTTTGATTGTCCTTTATTCTCCCCATCATTTTATGTTTACGCCAAGAGAAAAAAAATAAAAAATAATTAATAAAAAAATAAAAAAAGAAAAAATAAAAAATAATAAAAAATAAAAAAACGAAGAAAAAAGATGTAACCCCTCCCGTATCCCACCCCACCAAGTTTCCCGTAAACCGTCACGCAATGTTTACATTTTTACTTCTATCTTCTTCCCGTTAAAGAAAGATTATTTTCAGCTAGCTGATAGGGGTGTATGCCGTTGGGTATAGGTTAGCAAGAAGCTAAGCGAGCGTGAGAAAATTACACGGAGCACCCCCCGCTACGTGCTACCGTCGTGAACGGATGGATATTCGAAGCATACCTTCAAGCAAGAGAAGAGACAAGTACTAGCACGTAATAATATATTCTTCGTATAAAAAGAGAGAGAGAGAGAGAGAGAGAGAGAGAGAGAGAGAGAGAGAGAG
>NC_057686.1:16009662-16025458 GCF_014466175.1 Vespula pensylvanica
AAAAAAAAAAAAAAAAAAAAAAAAAAAAAAGGAGAAAGAATAAAGGAACGGAAAAACTACAATACAAAAAAAAAAAAATTTTAAAAGAAGAAAAACATCAGAAATGAACGAAGAAAATGGTTAGAATGGAATTATTCAGGGAAAGATAAATTTTTTCGTCGCAGCACCGAAAGAGGACGGAGGAGATTGTACGGATAAGAAGATCTCTTTCTCTCTTTTTTTCTCTAAAAGATTCAATGAACATCAGCGAGGAATAAGGAAACTCATTTAACCTAAGAAAAAAGGTGGGTGAGGTGGGTTGAAGGAGGAGAGATAGGGAGGGGGGTGGCCAGAGGAAAATGTAGAAGAAATTTATCTTGGTCCTGCTGAAGCTAGCTAAAGACTTTACAAATTCGCATGTTTCTGCTGACACGTAAATGTGTGTGTGTGTGTGAGAGAGAGAGAGAGAGAAAAGGTGATGTTGGTTCGAATAGCTCGTAAGTTGTAAATGATTTAAGGGTACACGAGAGCTGACTACTGGCTTACCTGCCGCTTACTTTACCCTTCTTTTACTTCTTCCTTCTCTAACACCTCTTTCTCTTCACTTTTGGTACCTCCTCCCCCTCCATTCTCTTTTTTACCCCCGGTGAAACGTTAACACCGTTTTTACACGGTCGAGCGCGCTTAAGCGAAAAAAAAGAAAGTAAAAAAAGAAAAGAAAAAAAAAGAAAAGAAAAGAAGAAAAAAGTAGCGGACGAAGACCTGCAAGAGAGAATGAAAATCCTTAGAAAAAGCTCTCGCGGGGGGAGGGAGGGAGGTTGAACCGGGTGGACACGTTTAAAAAAGAAAGGACCTATAAATTTACGAGGTGAACTTCGCGAAAGCTATCGCACCTTCGAAGTCCACTTTGTACGGTATGATAAGATTTTATATATATATATATATATATATATATATATATAAACACACACATATATATATATATATATATGTATGAAGTTCGTGAAGAAATAAATCAAGTTCTTTATAATGTTAGGAAAGATATTTTCTAAGATTATTTCTTTCGTATATATGTCACGTAATAACAATAATAATGACGATGATGATTATGATGATTATGATGATGATGATGATGATGATGATGATGATGATATTGTAATAATGATAAATAAAATATATGAATATGAATATACAAAGACAAAAAAAATGATGAATGATAATATTAAATAATGATGCTAATAATAATAGAAATACTAATGATTCTAATATAAAGAAAATGTGAAATATGTATTTTTTTTTATCTCTCGTTAGTTAATGGAGAAAGAAAAATCGCGTGGCATCGATCGAAGCTTCCATTGCGTTGTGTGACTTTCCTTTTATATTTAAACATCTATATTTGTATCGTTGTACGATATACGTTATCCCTGTTACCTCCAATATAGATAATATCCGTACTTATCCAGGATCCGTACTCATACACACACACATACACACACATATTATATAGTATTATTTATATTATATATATATATATATATACTCTTTCACATATTTGGACTACGAAAAAGCATATACGTACGTGTAAAATTATATATACACACAAATACATAGGTGTATCGACTTTTGGATTGACTTTCAGTCAAAAATTTTCCAATTTTCCTTTTCATTAAAATACACGTGTCATTTTCATTGAATATCACGAGACAAATACCGGGTTTTCCAACGATATGAACTAGTCCACTTGTACTACATACATAATATATAGTATACATATATATATATATATATATATATATATATATATATATTAGGTATATATTACATCGGCGTATATCGGGCCAGTGACCTGTCATTAACAAACGACTTTGGAAATAATTCGATTAAATCGCGTGCGTAAATTCAGCGAGCACGCATCAAGCTCCAGAGACCAATAACCGAGCCAGGGAACATGTTCAAAAGCCTCGACAGAGTCCGACCACATAGCTAATCCAATATTTTTACTCATCCGCGATCGATTTATTTCCTCTAACTTTCGCCGAGTTCTACCTCTAACGATAGATCGTTGCTCCTATATGTACAATATACTTACATATATTACGACATCACGACAACGACAACGACGTCGATGACGACGACGACGACGACGACGACGACGACGACGACGACGACGACGACGACGACGACGACGGAGAAGATGTAATTCAATGAATCCAATTTCCTAGAGTTCGCTGGCTATATCGTAATCTCGTTATTCTACACATACATACATACATACAAATATATATATATAAAGATAGTTGATAATACCACATACAACTACATGTTCGACTACAACTCTTTTATGTCACATGCGTACATATGTGTATATATATATATATATTTCTCCCTTTCTCTGTCTACCTATCTAATTCTCTTTCTGTTTCGAAGCAAAAACATGTCATCTTTGTTAAGAACAGAAAGACTTCGATCTGAAGAAGAACTTTAGTCTAGCAAGAGGAAGAAAATTTCATAGGTGAGAGAAAACGCATTAGTATTGAGTACAGTATAAATGGGAGAAGGGAAGGAGGGGGGGGGGGGGGGGGGGGGGTGAGAAAGAGTGGTGTGTGTGTGTGTATGTGTGAGAGAGAGAGAGAGTGTGAGTATGATAGGAATGGGGTAGATCGGGTTGGGTTGGTATCAAGGGAGTACTCACTTGGAGTTGGCCTCCCTATCTTCGGCCTAGGCACTCAATAAAGGTTAAAATGATTTTCGCCTATCCGCGAGAGAGGTGTAAGGCACCTTGTAGGTTCGCCATCGTCGCGGATGGAGCGTGCCAGTCGGGCAAGCAGAGAACGTTGTTAATAGTAATAGTAATGGTAATGGTAGTAGTAGTGGTAGTGGTAGTGATAGTGATAGCAATAGCGATGGTAGTAGTAGAAGTGGTAATAGTGGTAATGGTGATCGTGCTACGAGCGATGTTAGCAGAGGGATAAAGAGAATGAGGGGGTTGGAAAAGAGTGTATGTGTGTTAGAGAGAGAGAGAGAGAAGAAGGATAGGGTGGTAGAAAGGGCGAAGAGGGTGAGGATGGCGTGGCATCGAGTGAGAAAGAGAGTGAGTGAGTGAGTGAGTGAGTGAGAGAGAGAGAGAGAGAGAGAAAGAAAAGGAGAGGAAGAGAGAGAGAGAGAGAGAGGGAGCGAGGGTCTGCTCTGTGCTTCGCTGAGCGTGGAATCAATAGGGGGTCACTGGCACCAACAGATACAATCGGCACATTTTGAATCTGCCTTCCGCACTGCACCGCCCGACTGCATCGACCAAATCTCTCTCTCTCTCTCTCTCTCTTTCTCCTTCTCTGTTTCTATCATACATTACTTCTTGTTTTCCTACAGATCCTCATCCTTCTGTATTTTTCTCTTTCCTCCCTTTATCCTTTTTACTTGTTATCCTATCTCTCTTTCCCCTCTTCCTCTTTTCTTCATTGGTCTTTTCGTTCTCGAGAGAATAGGGCCAATCTTCGTCGACGTCGAGTCAATGTCGTTCGTTTCTTTGACGAGGACCAAGTTTTGTCAATTTTCGACTTCACAAATGCTTTACTTGGCTAACGTAAAAGAGGAAAGAGAGAGAGAGAGAGAGAGAGAGAGGGAGAGAGAGGGAGGGAGGGAGAGCAAGAGGGAGAGAGAGAGAGAGAGAGAGAGAGAGAAAGAGGATAGAATGCCGTATCGATTTTGCGAGCACACGAAGCAACTATTTTCACTCTCTTTCTATCTCCTCCCTCTCCCTCTCCCTCCCCCACTACCCATCTCTCTCTTTCTTTCTCTCATCCTCCTATTTTTTCTCTTTCTCTCTCTTTCTTTCTATCTCATTCTTTGCTTATTTTGACGTCTTAGCTAGCTGGCATCCTCCTTTTCTAGGACAGACGATAAAAAGACGATGAAACATGGTAAAAGAAAAAGAGGGGCAATAATTCGGACCGACGAATACGAATATTTTTGTTCTCGTTCGATATTCAACGTGGGGCGTCGTCGTTGTTGTCGTCCTCGTCGTTCCCGTCTTCTCTCTTTTTCTTTCTCTTTCTCTCTCGCTCTCGCTCTCTCTCTCTCTCTCTCTCTCTCTCTCTTTCTTAATATTGTACGGCCTTTTCACGCTTATTCACAAAAGTCCAAAGTAATTCTTTCCTTTTCGAAATATCACTGAATTCTTATCGTCGTAGAACGAACTTCAAGAGAAGTTGGAGAGGAAAGCTTTAGCGATTCGAATGGGTCACACTATCTCGAATCTTAGAGATGGTATAGGGTAAGGTAAAATCGAGAAGGTCGATATATATATATATATATATATATATATATATATATATTTCTTCGTCTGTTCCTTCTCTCTCTCTCTCTCTCTCTCTCTCTCTCTCTCTCTCTCCCTTTCTCTCTTTGCTTTGTCGACTAGAATCAAAAATCCAAAAGGGATCGATTAGCTAAAAAGAAAAAAAAGAGTGAGAGAAAGAAAGAATGAGAGAAAGAGAGAGAAAGAAAGACACACACACAGAGAGAAAGAGAGAGAGAGAGAGAGAGAGAAAAGATTTTTCTAATGCAGGACGCGCGTGCCGCAGGATGTGATGATTTCGACCTCCGCATTGCGATTTCACAAAGGAAACGGTTAAAGAATTCGTGCGAGCTCGATGAATTTAAAACATTCTTTCTCTTTTTTACTTCATGCTTCTTTTCTTTTCTTTTCTTCCTTTCCTTCTTTCTCCATCGTCTTCTTATTTTCTTTTCTTTTCTTTTCTATCCTTTTTCATGGCGTTTGAAAAGCAAAAGTAACACCAACCAACACAACGTAAAGTCACGATTCACGTCGTAGCCAACGAACCTTTATCGAGCTGTCGGAATTTAAAGAAGTTCTTTTTATCTCCATCCCCTTCTTTCTCCTTCTTTCTCTTTCTCTTCCTTCTTCTTCTTCTTCTCCTTCTTTTCGTTTTACCACCATCACCAAAGTACTTACGTATTTCGTAGGAACGCCTTTTCAGAAGTGCACTCGTTTAAGGGGTGGTCCCTTTATGCGTAAGTTAATTCACGCAGGAAAAGGTCTACACGGTGTAAAAAGCACCGACCGAGATGGGAGCGAGCTTCTGGACCATCGTCATCCCTCTCTCTCTCTCTCTCTCTGTTTCTGTCTCTCTTATACCTCGTCAACCCTCTACCAACAGCCAAGCTGTGAATGCTGACCAAACGTTGTTTGCACTAGCGTTATGACGACAGAGAGAGAAAGAGAGAAAGAGAGAGAGAGAGAGATTACTATCCATCCATCTATCCATCCATCCATCCACCTCTCTCTCTCTCTCTCTCTCTCTCTCTCTCTCTCTCTCTCTCTCTCTCTCTCTCTCTCTTTCTGTTCCTCTCTCTTTCGAGAGCATTATTCTTCGTGATTCTCTGCCAGTTTCCAACACGTTTGCACACACACAAACAAGTAAACAGCGGAATAAACACACGAATGAATGTATATTCCCATTTCCCCCCACTCCTCATGTACACATACACATACATAGAATGTAATTTGGGAAACAGTGCCATTATCGATCCAGTCGCCTTCACTTCCTGCAATTCATCGATAGATGTTGCAATGGCCAAAAAATAAAGAAAACAACGATAACAAAAATAAAAGAAACCTAAATAAAAAAAGAACTAGAAAAATGAGAAGAGGAAAATTAAACAAAAAAAAAAAAAAAAGAAATCCATATATGATATACGTATGTTTGTATGTATGTATGTATGTATGTATGTACATATGTATGTACGTATGCATGTATGTATGAATGTATGAATTGTGTAGCAATTGAGGATCGATAATAAAAGCTCTCCTCATCACAGTAGACTCCGCCTGTAAAAATGTATTTAGTCGTGAGATAATAACCTCTTGAATCACTTCCTCGAGGACTTACTCTTTCGTTCCGACGAACAAAAGATCAGGTATAAGTACTTACTTGATACTTTCGCACTTTTTTTTTTTTTTTCTTACAAGCAATCTCTCCACACTCCGTTATTTTTCTTTTTTTTTCTCTGTCTCTATTCTTAAAAAAAATGAAAAGAAAAAGAAGAGAAATATATATGTGTCTATCTGGGACTTTTCTTCCCTAACTCATCTTCCTCTCTCTCACTTGAAAATTTATAGAATGAATTTTCGAAGATGGTATTTCGCTTTTCAACATGTATCTACTATATATATATTTATGCACCCAAACAGACAGAGCAGATATACCCCCGGAGAGTCGTTTAACATTGTGAGAAGAATCGTTAAAGTTTAATATTCGAGGTTGGAAATGGGCGTTTATGATTTATCGAGGTATGACACGACATGTGTGCGCGTGTGTACATGCGTGTATTCTCCGGGAAAAATAACGCGCTGCGATAATTAGTCAACGGGCGTAACTAACGAGAGTAAGCTCTCCGACAGTTCTATTACTCTTTTATCTCTCTCTTTCTTTCTCTTTCTCTCTCTCTCTCTCTCTCTCGAACTAGCAAGCAAGCAAGCAAGCAAGCAAGCAAGCAAACAAACAAGCGAGTTATATGAAGTCTCGTGGCAGTGTATATCGATACGATTATCCTGTTATCGATCTAATAAACTTTTGTTTCACGTGAAACTCGCGGGAAAAATATTCGATAGGATCGAGTAGGAGAATCAGCTCGCAACAAGTGATGACGGATTTATATTTTCAGAGCTCTATATTTATATATATATATATATATATTATATATATCACCCAAAAATAATATATATATATATATATATGTAATGAATATATAATATATAATATATATATATATGTAATGAATTTATTTTCCAATTTGTTATTTATTTCATTTTTTTTTTATTTTATTTTTTTCATTACATCTTTTCCTTTCCCAAATCTCATACTCACATTTATACGCGACGTATCTTTTAATACACGAAACATGTCATTTTGAAGAAATTTTCCCGATAATATTTATATAAAAATTTTTCATCGAACGGGTACTTAACAAAGAAAAGAAAAGACATAAAAAATAAGAAAGAGCAAGAAATCAGTGAATTTATTAAGATAAACAATAGAAGGCAAAAATAAAATAAATAAATAAATGAAGAAAAAGAATTCTCATCTCCATTTCGTATTCTCGCATCGGCGAAAAACAATAGCCGGAAATGTAGAACTATGTACATTTTTAATTACGGGTCCACTCATTAATCCGTCGTCGTCATCGTCATCGTCGTCGTCGTCGCCGACATCGTTGTCGTTATCCTTCGCACTCGACGTTGGAAAAACTCACCGAGAGAATCCGAAACACCTTTTTTATTCGCGGGATCGTAAAAGTACGATACGCTCGTTTACCACCGTTTCATTTCGTTAGCTCGTTCATTCGTAAGCTCTACGATATTGTCTCAGGACAAATATTTTTACTCTGACGACCTTCTCAACCAACGAATGAGAACGAGGAGAGAGAGAGAGAGAGAGAGAGAGAGAGAGAGAGAGAAAAGGCAAGAAGAAAAGAAATATAGCCGATGAGACATTATTGCTTGTCCTTAGTATAATACATGAAACGAGTGTCACGTAACTCGTTAAAAACAAATTTTTATTCGTGTTTTTGATATGAGAAAGAGAGAAAAAGAGAAAAGCAATCCCCATCATATCTACATATTCACAACTTTACACACACGTATTACTTTATAACCATTTTAATTAAAATTTATTTATTGGAAATATATAAAAAATAAAATGAAATGGAATGAAAAGTAAAAAATTAAGAAATAAAAAATTAATGAAAAAGAAGAATTAAAAAAATTCAGTTTTATATATATATATATATATATATATATATATATATATATATATAAATTCGTTGAGTTCGGTATGTACACCAGGACAATAAGTCACATAACTCACGATCAGTCTGTACTTACATCAGAAAAGCACGCAATGACGCAATCGTAATTTCGTAAAAATCGTAGCGATGTAAAAGGGGATCGTTGAAACGTTCCAACGAAAAATTTCTATATAATGACCATTAAAAAGTATTTCTCATTAAGGCCTCAACGTTTTGCTTCCCTATTTAGCTTGCGTTTCTCCAGTGTTCCAAACCAAATTATTAAAAAAGAAAAAAAAAAGAGAGAAAAGAAAAAATGAATAAAATAATAATAATAGTAATAATAGCAATAATAAAATGTATACAAAGGAAGAAAAAAGAAAGAACAAAGAAGATAGGAGAGAAGAAAGTAATTCATAATTTTTTAGACTACGCAATCCTCTTCCCCTTCTTCTTTCTCATACTTCAACAAGAGAATAAACAAAAACAAAAATCCAGACGAAATTAAAAGGAATAAATAAATAAATAATAAACAAAAAAGAAAAAAAAAAGGTTATATGAAAGGTAGAAAAAGAAACAGTAGTATCACTGAACTTTCCCTTTAATGTCATAACCTTTTAGACAACACTTTCTCTCTCTCTCTCTCTCTCTCTCTCTTTCCTTCTCAATTCGTCAATTTTGTCGACAAGAGAATAAGCACGTGAGACAGAAAGTGAGACAGAAAGAGACACACAGAAAGAGAGAGAGAGAGAGAGAGAGAGAGAGAGAGAGAGAGAGAGAGAGAGAGAGAGAGAGAGAGAGAGAGAGAGAGATTATCAAACGTTTGTCGGCTATGAACAAGGTATCTTCTGTTCACACTCTCTCCTCTTAACCTCCAAATGCATCCACTTCGTATCTCTTTGCTTGTATCCTCTCTGTGTCTCTTATATCTCTTCTCTTTCTCTCTATAAGTAACTTCACGTCGAGGACTCGTGATGCGCGTCATAATGTACGGTGCGTCGCGTGCTCATTGCGTAAAATCGTAAAGCATATCACACGTCACGCAAGGATGACGATGACGACGACGACGACGACGACGACGAAAACTACGAGAGAAACGACATAGCAAATATAATATAAAGCTGAGAAATGAGAAGACGCTACAGACACAGTTAAGTGACTCAAGAGTTAGAAAGAAACTAAGTAGGTTGATATTAAAGTGAAAATTGTATGGACTATTTTAGTGAGAAATTTTACTGGATTGTTTAATATATAATTAATTTGTTAATATATATATATATATATCTAATATTATTAAATATTATTATCTATTTCAGCAAAAAAGATATTACAATCCTAAAACCCAAAATTTATTACCAATATTCTAATATGTTAATAAAGATTATTTTTGCGCGTATTGATCAATAACTTCATATTGTTTGATACAATTAATATAAAAATCGTTAATATTAAAAAAAGAAATATAAACACTATATAAATTTAAAATATACATAAGATAATAGAAATTTCGATATTACTAATTAGCCGATCGTATATCTCCGATTGACATTATTAACGAGTACGTCTCAACGAAAGAAAAAAGATGGCGGTCGACTTAAAACATGGCCGATGCAAAAAAGAAAGGAAAAAAGAAAGAAAGAATGAAAGAAAGAAAGAAAGAATGAAGAAAAAAAAAAAATACTCGTAAATATAGGTTAAAGAAGGAGGTCGGGGTCAAGCGGATGCTAAAATCCTTTACCCGTCTTCGTTGCACGCGCTTTGATACCACTCTCCCCCTCTTCCACCTCCTCCATTTCTACCTCCACCCTTTCCTCCTCCTCCTCCTCCTCCTCCTACTCCTCCTATTTCTACACCCTTTTCATCCACCCCATTTCACGCTCGCGCGGGCGCTCATCGTACTCGTCTCTGGTTTCGTCTCGGTTTTCCTATTTCGCATTAGCGAAGAAAGGAAACGGAACAGGTAAAGCTCGTCCATGTTTTGATACTCACGTATTTCAACGTATTCTCGCGAGAATCGTTTTACGTTCCCGCAATTGTTTCACCGATATCAAATATATTTCCTTTTCTTTACTTACTTCGATTTACAAAATTAATTACGAAAGTAAGAGACAGAGAGAGAGAGAGAGAGAGAGAGAGAGAGAGAGAGAGAGAGAGAGAGAGAGAGAAATAAAATTTTCCTACAGAAATTCATTAATACGTTTAATGATCTATTTTCTTTGCCTTTATGAGTGAAAATTAATTATTCTATTAAAATTAAGAATAATAAATAATATATATATATAATATATATTATATGTATATAATATTTTATTATAGACATATTATAGGCGCCGATAATATGTTATTTTCGTATTGTTGGAGTTTTTATTTTATATAATAAACACGAAGAATGTTCGTTCCAGAGGAAATACAAAATGGCCGACCGCCCGACTCTCTTCTCGAGTTATTTACTTCGAGGAAAAAAAAAAAAAAACTGTGCCGTATTTATCAGAGTCCTACTAGTTATTTACTCTAACTATACATTCACTAACTCACCCCATTCGTTCACTAACTCATTCACTCATTCACCCGTTCACTCTATAACGTCACGCAATTTTTTCCCCTGTAACCAATGCATGTAATATAATACCTAGAAACTACTCGCAACTCTCGCGTTAATCCAAAAACGCATATATACGTATCTATGTAACCTCGAAATTGCTGACTAAAACGGCCGCCATTTACAAAGAGGAGAATAGTGGTCACAGAGAAAGCTATCATAAAGAGCTTTAACGTTGAACATCGTACGAGATTTACCGATCTATTATCTACTCCTACCGTTTACGAAAATGGATCCTTGGTTTAACGATAAACGCAACATGCGTTTGATCATTCGCCGTCGTACCAATGAGGGACTCCATTTTCTACGCGATGTTATTCCGAAAGGTACAGAGCAATCAATAACAGTCCTTATTAAAAGGCACTTTGCAACAACCTTTTTTCACCCATTTTTTTTGCGCTTGCCCGATTTTTATATACATATGATATACATACATTCTACATACATATATATATATATATATATATATATATATATATATATGTATTTCCCATAAAAGTTATTAAAGGAGTAGTAGTATTCTCTAGAATGAATCGGATCGATCGCAAGTAACTCGTAGCAGTGGTCCTCAAACTTTTTCCTTCGATTGAGTGAACCGTTAAGAGTTCCAACAAAACTTTTATCTCTCTAACTCTCTAACTCTCTCTCTTTCTCTTTCTCTTTTTATCTCTCATAATTATCGTCAAAGGTTAAGAACGTCCTTTTTAATTTTTCAAAGATTACATCGATACAACCAAGAGAGCTCGAGCTCCTGAAGAGAACTAATTTTGTGGATTATGAGGATCTACGAAATGAGAGAACCACCAGAAAAAGAGAGAGAGAGAGAGAGAGAGAGAGAGAGAGAGGGAGATTATCGTTTGAAAAAAAAAAGAAAAAGAAGAAGAAGATACGCAAAGATATATAAGTATATGCTATTGAAAAGCGGTGTTCGTCTACGTTGAATAAGAGGAAGAAGTGTAGAAAGAAGGAGGTACGAAATGGAGACTCGACAATTTACGCATCGACAAAAGGCCTTTCGCGAAGAGAAGGGATAGAGTAGGATAGAGTAGAGAGGGATATGGGAGGGGTGTGGAACTAGAAGGAAGAAAGAGGGTGGATCAGAGGAAAAAGCTCGAGAGGTGCTCTCTGATCACTCTTTCTCTTTCTCTCTCTCTTTCTTGTTCGCCGTAAAGTCGTTCAAGTCGAGGCGAATAAAGAGGCAGACGAAGCCGCGCTACTCGTCAAGATCAAACCTTTACCCGCGTGCTTACGAGAGAATTAGATCGACGAGATACAGAAGGTAGACACCGAATGGGGTGAATGTACGAAAGAAGGAAGGAAAAAGAAAGGAAAAAGAAGTGAATGAAAGAAGGAAGGAAGGAAGGAAGGAAGGAAGGAAGGAAGGAAGGAAAGAAGGAAAGAAAAGAGGAAGAGGTGGAAGGAAGTACCACCTCAGCACGGTCGATCAACGAAAATATCATTGAATGTCTTCTACAAGCGTCGTTTAATTCTTTCCATGTAATATCCATCGATTTAACTTCAAACAAAATTATCTTTACGATTCATCGTAAAATATTGTATTTTTTTCCGAAAGCATAAAGTTTGACCCAGCAACAATGTTACGAATTAACCTTGATTCTTATTTGTTACAAACATGAGCTGTAAATATGTATGACTGCTATATGTATGAAAGTTGTACTCTATTACTATATGTATTTGAAAAGTTACTAAGAGTCAACCGATAGACTTCATTACATGGATTATGTATATAACCCACTATAAAAATCAATTTTTTCTTTTTTTTTTTTTTGATTCGTCTCTACACAGATATTTAATTTACATATTTAAAAAATTTTGAAGATTTTGGATATCTGTATGAAGTAAGAATATTATGTGATAGTGAAATAAAATAAAACAGCAAATATATGTGTGTGTGTGTGTGTGTGTGTGTGTGTGTATGTCTTACTTTAAAGTTACATGATGTTAAAGAGGGTTAATAACTCTAAATAATAATAATATATCTTGTTATATTCTAACATTCTCTCCCTGTCTTTCTCTCTCCATCTCAATCTCTCAATCTATCCATCAATATATCTAAAGCTAACATTTAGAGAAGTTAAGTTAGATAAGAAGAATCAATCGATTAAACGATCTTACTTTTAATTGCAAATAAATCGTTCCTTTCAATACAACTTCTACAAATCAATATCAACCATAACATCGTTTATTAGAAAACAAGGAAAACTACTTTTCGGAGTTAATGCTTTAGGAATATGATCGATCCCCTTGGATGTATAAATCGGTGTATATAGGACGTTTGAGTAACGCTTATAAACTTGAAATCGTTCAATGTACGTACGTACGTACGTATGTATGTATGTATGTATGCATGCATACATGTGTATATATATATATATATATTCATGTATGTATGTATATTCGTCGTCATGTTAGAGAAAGGGGTATATGAAGGGGAGCAACATTGGCGCTAATCGAACTGCGAACGTCGAACGCCACCATCGTCGTGTCGCAAGAGGTTAGGGTAGTTTTCTCTCTCTCTCTCTCTCTCTCTCTCTCTCTCTCTCTCTCTCTCTCTCTTTCTCTCGCTCTCTCTCTCTCTATCTCTCTCACTCTCGTATACGTGCGTTCTCGCGTAACTGGAAAATGCTCGAAGCTATATAATAGCATGGTATCAAACCCTGCTTACAAGCACGAGACACGGGATCGAACACCTGTACTTCGTGACGCATTATTAATGTCTTTAGGCTGAAGGGGAGGGAACAGGGAGAAAAAAGATGCGAATTTCCTTTTTTCCTCTTTCTTTTTCTTTTTCTTACATATACATATATATATATACATATACATATACATATATATGTATGTATGTATGTATATTCATGGTATATATCAAAAAGTAAACAGGTTTACTTCCCTGTAAGTAGTTCAATGTAAAAAAGAAGAACAAAAAAAGATGTTTACAACATCTTTTCAGTATATACAATATTATATATACTTCACTATTAAAAAGCAAATATATACGTACCATTTTATATTGAAATATTTGTGAGGTTATCACATTCTACTCTTTTTGATATTAACATATTATTTTATATATATATATATATATATACATATATATATAATATCGATATAAAATAACACACAATTAGTATACAATACAATATTCGTGATAACTTCAACAAATATTTCAATATAAAAGAAAGTTACGTTTATTATTAACATACATATCAACTTCAAAAGAATAACGTTAAATAAACATTGACCAATGAATGATCAGAAAGGGATGATCTACAACCAATCGGCGACGTAGAATCAGTACTAGACAAAGGTGGACGCATCATCTAGCCTCGTCTGGCTCGTTGACGCGCTCGCGTCGCGGCGCCGCAACGAGGTCGACGATTCGACCCGAAGAGAACGCGTCGTCGTCGTCGTCGTCGTCGTCAGCCCACCCCTCCCTTCATCCTAATACCCTCTCTCTCCTCTCACTTTATCTTCCTTCTTTCTTCATTCTTTACTCTTTCTCGTCGTCCATCGAAGAGCGACGCGACCCGACGCCCGGCGTCGGGTCGCGCCGCACCGACCGCGATTCGTGGAAAATCGGGACGAGAAGACCGATCGAACATGTTGTTTTAGAAGTACGATTTGTCGGTGCTCTTATTCGATACTCTAGTTAACGAGAATAATAAGGGATGAAAAAAGAAAGAAAGAGAAAAAAGGAAAAGGGCGTCAAAGATTATAAAAACATGACCGTGAATATATACATATTACGGTCTCCTTTCTTTCACATCGAATAAGTGTAACGACGGCGCTTTGATTATTTTTTTCCTCGAGATAGCCTTAAAAAAAAAAAAAAAACAACAACAACAACAACAACAAAAAAGAAGAAGGAGAAGAAAGAAAAGAAAAAAGAAATAAAAACGTCTAAAGATTATTATTAAAAACGCGATGACTTTTTACACACGTTCACCATCCTGCACATCGAGTGCAACAAACGTTTCGATTTTTTTTCTTTTTCTTTCTTTTTTTTTTTTTTTTTTTTTTTTAACACAACTTGGAAAACAAAAAGAATAAGTAGCACCTGTGTAAACCACGCAAACATCGTAGATATTAAGAATAAAAGAAATCAATCGAAGAAGAAAAAATCTATGAAGCCGATTGATTAATGGCCGTCGGATTTGTTCGTTCGGAATTCTCAAGAATTTAAATGACGACAGAACCGCACCTCGATTATAATAAGTAGATTCTAATGAGACTTAATTATGCGCGTTGATGGACGACTACGTCGTCTTGGCAACGGGAAAGCGGATGAGGAATTAAGTTTCTAATCCGAGTAGAAGACATTGTACCGACACCGCGGATGATAATACAGTCGAAAATAGCACCAGTCGTCAAGGTGGATCATGAAAAGCCGGCTTGACAGACAGAAAGACAGACAGATGGACGTAAAGATAGAGAGAGAGAGAGAGAGAGAGAGAGAGAGAGAGAGGGAGAGAGAGAGAGAGAAATAGCTACTACTACTAACTGTCTAAGGATCGATACAATTATGTAAGTGAGGACAGAGAACAGAACGACATTCCAAAACGAGAAAGAGAAGATATGTATATCAAGAACGTCGCGACGTTAGTACGATCTCTCTCTCTCTCTCTCTTACACACACACACACACATACACATATGCACATACACATACACATGAACACAGATATTCTTTATGTTTCTCTATCTCATATTTTCTATCTCCCACTTCCTCTCCTACATTTCCTATTTCTTTCTACGTCATATTCTTTTCCTTCCTTCGTCTCTCTTTCTATCTCTCTCTCTCTCTCTCATATATATATATTTCCTATTTCTTTCTCTCTAGGTTGTCGATAAGTTTCACGATGAGCAACACAACACACATCGTCCTTGCTTCGTAGCGAGCTCGCTGTTAGTATCACGTCGTGCGGAAACTCGAGAAAGACCGTCACTGGTCCGCACCATAGGCCATTACGGTTTGATACCGGTAAGATCCCCATAGGTAATAGCCAAAGCATCGAATTTTCCTACTAGAGGAGAATAACCGTCGTAAGCTCATATATATATATATATATATATATATATATATATATATATATGCTATATGTATATATGTGTGTATATATAGGATGAGACAAAAGTTCCTCTAGGTCATTTTAAAAATCAATTATTATTTTTTCGAAAGATTTCTTAATACATATATAAACGTACGTATATAGAATAGGCCTAAATTTTTTGATTTTAAACCATAACATTTCTTGATTTTAAAGTTAGCATACTGTACGACGAGTATACATAGCTAAATAGATCAAAGATTCGATTCGTATTCACAGTATTCTTTTTTGAGACTTTTTAGAATAATTTTTTTACGGTTCTTGTTTTATCTTGTTCTTTTTTTTTT
>NC_057686.1:16025468-16042968 GCF_014466175.1 Vespula pensylvanica
TTTTTTTCTTGAATTGTAAATATACGAATGTAGGAACTTTTTAATTCACCCTATATATATATGTGTGTGTGTGTGTGTGTGTGTGTACATACATACACATATGTACATAAGTATATCGTATTCACCCGTACAGAAAATATATCTAAAATGACATGGTACCTTACACCCGACAAAGATTTATATTATATATTATGATTTATAAGAATTTCTTATTTTCTAACTTCAATGTTTTCAAACTGACGGCAGACATCGTGATATTTCTTGTAACTCGAACAAAAAGATATATAGCTCTGTGACTATACGCGTGTGACAAAAAGACAAAGAAAGAGAGAAAACGAGGATTTTATCAATATCGACGGTGGTATCGTCGGTATAAGAAACTTGGTAATTAAAGTAAAGCACATTCTCTAACTCTTCGCTTTAACCTATAATCTAAACTGTTCTAACAACGATATACACTGACAATAATCGATCGTTCATAGATATCGGGACGAAACGTTTACGTTGATTCTAACCGTGTTTCTTTTTTCTTCCTTTTTTTTTATTGAATCATCTCATCCAAACATTATATCATATCTTTATTGATTTTTATTTCCGATTTATATTCTATTTTTATCTAATGATTATCTTTTCCAAAGAAAAACAATAAAATATAAATAAAAAGTAAAAGAGAGAGAGAGAGAGAGAGAGAGAGAGAGAGAGAGAGAGAGAGAGAGAGAGAGAGAGAAGAAAAACAACGTAAAAATGTACCATCGAATAATACCAAAAGAATACGTTCTAGAATGTTCTTCTTATTACACATCGTGTTAAAATACAAACATGTATATGCGTATACGCGTATATATGTGCCTTCGAAGAAGATACATGGATACTTCCTTCAACAATATCGTGTTTCGTTTCGTGGAAATCTTGTACAACATCGTTGTGCGTATTGCGTTCGAAAAATATTCTGCGTCATTAGAGAATATTACATGCGTTTGGTATAACGTCGCACGTTTTAAACTCGCCCTTAATTTCATCGATTTTCTACTTCTACTTTTTTTCATCTTCGTTCGTCTCTTTCTATCTTTTTTTTTTTTTCCTTCTTGAAAAGTCGATTAATAAATCGTTGTTCCACGACGAAACACGATCGTGTTCACGACATTTGTCAACATTTATTCGAGAATAAAGAAAAAAGGAAAATAAATAAATAACTAAAAGAAAAAAAAAAACAAACAAAAAAGAAAGAAAGAAGAAGAAAGAAAATCTATTCGAGAAAATAAGATGATCGTCGATCATATTTTCTTTTTACCTTTCTTTTATTATTATCATCATCATCATCATCATTTTTTTCTCTCCCCTGCTCTAAATTGGATATATGTATGTTAGGTCGCTTGCATATAGTATGTATGAAATGTCCAATTTTTCTAATACGAATATAATAAGAAAAAACTCGTAGGTTTCATATATAACAGCCTTAATATTTATATAAAATATATACGTACATATATATATATATATATATATGTTTATTATGTACGCAAGCGTATTTCTTTCATACGTGAAAAATAATACGTAAAAGAGAATGAGAAAAAGAGAGGGAGAAACTAATATATATATATATATATATATATATATATATATATATATAGAGAGAGAGAGAGAGAGAGAGAGAGAGAGAGCAACACACGTCGAAAAAGAAGACGACTATTTTCCGTTTCGAGACTATACATATGTACATACGTTCATATTCACGTCGAATGCGACAACTTCGTGAATCGAGTGACGCGTCGATCGGAACGACAGAGAAAGAGAGAAAGAGAGAGAGAGAGAGAGAGAGAGAAGAGAGAGAGAGAAGGATGCTGTCATTCTTGACACCTCCATCGTCCTTTGTTCGTTGTACGCATCATACTCTCGGAATCGCACATTGACATCTCTACCATTCAGTAATACATCGTAAATTCCTAACTGACAAGAGAAAACACTTATAAATTCGATAATATATTACAATATATGCATTCTCTCTTTCTCTCTTTCTTTCTTTCTATATATATATATATATGTGTGTGTGTGTGTGTGTACTTCTATCGAAGAATATATGTTTTGTACAAGAAAAAAGAAAAATCGAGAGAAAAAGAAGGAGTAAAATATCAAGGGTTAACTTCGGATGAATAAATTCACGTTTATCGCGTACGAATTATTCGAATAAAAATATTGCTCTCGACGACGACGACGACGACGACGACGACGACGACGACGACGACGATGACGACGATGGTAGTATATAAAATAAAAAAAGAAAGAGAATAAAAAAAAAAAGGAAAAAGTAAATGACAAAAGAGGAAAGAATCGGAAAAGAGGAGAATAAAAAAAAAAAAAAGAAAGAAAAGAACACAAAATGTGACCGTCAATTTGAAACGACCGAACGACGTCCAATAAAAGAAAATGTTACTGCTGGTGTAAAACCTCGATTTATATCTACATAATACATATGTGTGTATATATATATATATATATATATATATATATATATATCTTTTCTTGTATATTCGTAACGACGTTGTGTGCTTCGTAGCTTCGTTTTATGTAGAGAACCCCCAAAGAGCGCGTGTTTCCCCCGTCGTCGGGCCGACGACGTCGAGCAAAGGGAATCGATCCAACGCGCTAATATCTCTCTCTCTCTCTCTCTCTCTCTCTCTCTCTCACCCCTCTGGACATCGGGGGTACACGAATCAGGCGATCCGACATAAGACCGACTTTTTCGTATATAAGACTTTACACGCCGTAAAAGACAGAACTCAAAAACAACGACGTTTCTATTACATATACGCCTCTCCTTCTCCTCCTTTTTTTCCTTCTCTCCATTACCAGAACATCATCTTCCTCGCACACATACATACTCTCTTTCTCGCTCTCTCTCTTTCTTTCTTTTTCTTCCTTTCTCTCTCTCTCTCTCTCTCTCTCTCTCTCTCTCTCTCTCTCTCTCTCTCTCTCTCTCATTCCAAAGAAACGACATACAACGATCAAAAATGGTTAATATCCCTTTTCTTTTTTTTTTCTTTTCTTTCTCTCTCTCTCTCTCTCTCTCTCTCTCTCTCTCTCTCTCTTTCTTTTCCTTTTTCTTTTAAAAAACAATTATCATAAAATTTACCTTTATCTATCTCCTTCCCCCCAAAGGCATACACTGGTCACTTTATTAAGGCACGGGTGCACTGGCTCGATCGGCTGCCACTGAAACGCCGCAATTATACGGGAAAGTACGAGCGCGGTTTATGCACGACGGGTGTTTCGAGGGTGGCCGGGTACTGAACGAATAGATGGCGCCCTTGCTTGCCAACGCGCGCCACCCCCTTTTCACTCGGGCTTTCTCGGTCGACGAAATTTCCACCCGAGAGACCTATCCCTTTCTCTTTCTTTCTTTCTCTCTCTCTCTCTCTCTCTTTACGCTCCTACTCCCACCATCAACTCTTCTTCTTCTTCTTCTTCTCTATCGCCCCTACCACTATCACGACCACTACCACCACCACCACCACTTCGACCACCACCACATCACCTTGCTGTTTCTCTTCTTATGGCTATGCCAAACTCACCAAGTACGCCCATTCGCGCCACCGAATACGTCACCAGCGCCTCCTTGCGTCAGTTTTCACATTTAACTTGCCAATCGTCCTACCATTCGCTCTCGTCTCGTTTTCCTTCCTTATCCTCCGATCACATTCTCTTCTTTCTTACATTTTCTTTTTATCCCTAACTTCATTCTAACTTTTCTATTTGAATTATAGTTTTCATTAATTTTCAATCTTTGTTCGGAGAATATTAACGTTTCTTGGAATATCTCTTTTCAAGAGTCTGAAGATAATCGAGCGTTGTAAAATGTTGAAAATAAAATACACCAATCACGTCGCAGCGATGGATGATATTTCTTCGTATAAACGTTCTTCATTGGTCGAATTTTCTTTCGTCTTCTGTTCTTTTCTTTTTTTTTTTATTTTTATCCTTCCTAATGTTCGGTTAGAATTAATTAATATATTTTTTTTTAATATCGTAATCTGATATCGAATTGATATACATATATGATATTCCGAAAATGAAATGCTTCCATCGTATCTCAACAATGGTGGAAACCTCTATTTATGGTAGATATTCATTGGTCGAATTTTCTACGTTTTCGATCATTATTTTTTTTCGTTTCGACTTTTATATTTTATTTGATCTTATTTTTATTATTTTTAAATATTCAATTAATAATATATAAGATTAAGAATTTATATTATATTTAAGATTGTTCACTATCTCTTTTATAATCATCTTTTATAATCTATAAAGTCTCCACAAATTTTTTCTTCGCCGTTATGATACTCTAGGAACTTTTCAGAAATCGTTTATATCACCGAAACACAAGAAAAAGTAAATAAGTTAAATTTCATTTTTAATTCCGAATTAAAATCAATTTTTCTATATATATATATATATATATATATATATATATAATTATTTATTACTTATTAAAATCTCTATAATTAATAATACCTTAAATACGTACATTAACGAAATCAGTTAAACCGAAGTTAACGTCACCGAGTTCGTACTAATAAATCGTGCTTAACTTCGCTCAGTATGTAACAGAATGAGCAAAGCTGATTGGCGGAGCCTCTTACTCCCACTCTCTTTTTTCCCCCTACCATATCGGCACTTCTTTTGGAGCGTCGTTCGTTGCTGTTATGTTGCGACATTAATGTACGTAGTACGTAATTACGAACGAAAGATTTGTTTATATTTTTTGTTCTTTTTGTGAAAGCGACGAACACGTTTGTATTTATAATTAATTCAATGAATTGATATTTTCGTAAAAATACAATCGATATAAATAAACGTAAGTGTGCATTTTTTCTTTTAATAATATTGAAAAACATAACCTCTTCAGAAAGAAATAAATTGATTTGTTTTTTGTTATCAGGTTTTTATATACGTTGGTTATATAAATAACGGATTCGACAAAATGGTTTGTGAAAAGTGCGAAAAGAAATTGGGAAAAGTTATTACACCGGATCCATGGAAATCTGGCGCTAGAAATACAGTGGAAAGTGGTGGCCGAAAAGTTGGAGAGAACAAAGCTCTTTCGGCGAGCAAAGCTCGATTCAATCCATATACTGCAAAATTTGAGACTTGTAGAATATGCAGACAAAAGGTTCATCAAGTAGGTTCGCATTATTGTCAATCGTGCGCTTATAAAAAATCTATATGTGCGATGTGTGGCAAGAAGCTTATGAGTACAAAAAATTATAAGCAATCTGCTACCTAAAGTTAACTAGCTTTATAAGAAATATCTTGCGAAATAGGTGATCATGTTTTTATATGTATGAAATCATACATATAAAAAACGAAGCAAAATGTGAAAAGTATTTTCGAACCTATCTTTCATGTCTTCTAATTACAAATAATAATATTATGTATTTATACATACATGGAATGTTTTAGTTTGGTAATGTTTCATCTCTTTAGAAGTTTATTTAAATAATTTGATGATATAACCAATGACTGAATATTAAAAATATTAATATTTCTATAGATTAGCATGCACAAATGTAAATGTTATTATACAAAACAGAAATGAACAAAGATAAAATTTAAAATTAAAAAAAATCAAAAATGGATTTTGTGTTACAAAAAAAAAAGAAGAAAGAAAAAAGAAAATCTTTGTCTTAATCTTTTATAATATTGTCATATCATACTCTTTTGATGTATTTATATCTAAATACCTATGCACACAGACGAGTACAATAAGAGGTAGTAATATAAGTTTGCATTGTATTTGGATTTTATCATAATATATATACTTGTTTTATATCTGTGATATTAAAAATCTTATAATTATGTTATAAATGATAATACTTATTTAATCCTTTAACACTTTAATTGCATATTACATTCTATAAGAGATATTTTGTTTAAATTTCTTTTCACTTCATATAAAATTATTCTGTACAATGAGAACAAAGTACATTACTGAATTTAGATAACTATAATATAGTAAAAGTAAAAGTTGAATTAGATATAATTTGTTTAGCTTTCGAAAAATAACAATATTGTTACAAAAAACAACTTGTGTAAAGTATAAAAATATATTTCTATTGCACCAACTTCTATATCTAAAGAAAAATGTACACTTCGTTAATTAAAAATTTATACATATTTTAATGAGTTATGTTATAAACAAAATTAATATATTCATTGTGCAAAATAAGTTACTATATAGAATTTATCTCTTTTTTTCAAATATTAATAACATGTTTGTATAACATAAAAAAAGTGATCCGTTTTGATGTACCGATGTAATTAATTTAAAAAAAAAAAAAAATATTGACAATTGATACTCTGAAAGTAATCTTTACAAAATATAATCAAACATAAAACACACTCTTTTTTTTATCTTCTTATACATTTTGAGTATTTACTTTTTCTGAATAAGTAATGAGTAGTCATAGATAGAATTTGTTACAGCGTACATCTTTTCGTTTTTCTTTACATTTGTAATTATTATCTATCTTTTTATTTTAAGATGCTGAATATAACGATATCTTCGCGTTACGTTCTATATATAACTATATCAACAGCAGCAATATATTTTCATTTCTGGTTTACACTTATTTACATCATTTTATTTTGTTGCTAATCATATAATACAATATATATCTTTTTTATAATTGGTATATTAAATTGGAAAACATTTTGCTTTGATAAATTTTCCATCTTTTCTCATTCCCTAAATAGAAAATATTTGTAATTAAGAAAAAGATTAATTATAAAAGAACGTATGATTTTGCAACTCTATAAAACATTAAAATTGATCAGTGACAAAGTAAAAATATAATGGAACTTATTAACTATAAACCCCATTACCAATATTGAAAAGAATAGCTGTACAAACTAATATCTCACTTACAGATCATTCTCTTAAAATTTGACTTTGTTCACACCATAAAAACTTGTATACGCAATATATAGGAAACGAAAGATTTGATTATACAAATGTTGTTATTAAATTCTTACAAAAATAGATTCATTTAAAATTGTAATCAATATATATATGTACATAATATAATAATACTTAACAGAAGATCTTATATAAACAACTTGTGCAATTTTTCTGTGCACATTGTCTGTTGATTTTTTTCTCAGTTTAATCTTTTTTAAATAACTTTTCAAATTCTAATATCTCCTGTGCTATATACTTATTCATTGCCACATAAATGATTACTTATGGCACATGACATTATCATTTGTTTTCATGTCTTTTTTTGTGTGCCGAATATTTTTTATACATATTTTCTCAACATATCCTTCCTTTATATCTTCCTTTTACAGATCAGTCAATAAATAAAAGTTATCATTGATATTAAAACAAAAACTAAAACGAGAAAGACTTAAATTATTTAATACTAAGTACTATCGGAAATAAAATGTAAAACCGCCTATTGTTATTAATTTTTTTTTCTGTTTTTTTTTCTTTCTTTTTTTTTTTTTCAATAAACAAGCAGTACTATTTCTACACGCATTTTTTAAAACATGATTTGAAAGAATTTCTACTTCCGAATACTGTATTAAAATATTTTTCACTGATCATTCTCACGTGAGATTATTGAAACAGTTTACACGCATTCGTACAGAAACTCATATAAATGCAGACTCTTATTATCGTGACTCAATATTATTTAAATACAAAAATATACTTCATTGTGCTAAAATATTATTTATCAATATTCTGACATTCAGAGAGTTCTCAGTTCTCATAAAGTATTACTTTCAGATATTCGCATTCCTGAGTATACTTATATTTCCTTTTTTTTTTTCCTTTTTTCTTCTTTTTTTTTTTTTTTTGTCAAATAAACATTTGAGTACAGGCACCATAAGACGACATATCAATAATGATTTTTTTAATCACTAGAAGAAAATCTAATTGATATAATATTTTCAAATTTGTTACTACTTTTTTCCATACATATACAATATTTTTACATTGATCCAATCTTTGATCATTGTTGCATGATCTAAAAAAGGCAAAAAAGAAATTTCAAACTCGTCCATCTCTTTCAAAGATACATTCCTACTGATGTATCATTTTATCATCTCCAGAAGATAACATAATATTCGTAACAGATTGTGGCTGACTACTACCATTGCCCCATCGATTTTGATCCTTATTATCACCTAAGAAGATCCAATGTTCAAACTTTTTATTAGCAGCTTCGGATTGTTTCTCATCAGCAAGATTGACATCAGTTGTTTGTGAATCCTTGCCAGTCGTAGATTTATATTCCGATACATAAACTACATGCTTCTCCGTTTTATCCTCCTTAGCCATTTTCGTTATGTCCGATCTTCTAGGAGGAACTGGTGGTTTTTTTCCAGACGTCGGTTTCCCATTGGATGTTACAGTGATCTCATGATGAGTTAACTTTCTAGCTTCACCGTTATTCCCCGTAACTGGATGTACATCTTCGCTTTCATTATCAAGATCATGAATATTGTCTCTGTTAGCTGAAACCTTGATTTCTGTAATATACGTCATCTTTTGTGGACTGTTCGGCATCGGTGTACTTGGTAAAGGTGGACGACTTTCTGATTCCTGTAAATTATAATCAATAGATTCCCTAACGAGTCCACTATCTTCACTGTTCTCTCCACTGGAGACACTAACGTTACTGATATTATGTCTATCGTTGTTAGGAGATGAGAGATTCTTGCTGTTGACAGTGACGTTAGATCCAAATTCATATTCATCTTCTTCCTCCTCTTCCTCCTCCTCTTCTTCCTCTCCCTCATCATCTCGCCCGAGTTTTTTGTTATTGGAAACACCAACATTACGTTTCGTAAACTGTGAGTCGAGCAATGGTTCCATAGGAGATTTGGACTTCACCGGTGTGTATCTTTCGCGTTGATCGGACTTCTCTTCGAATTTCGATCTATGCACGTGGAAAGTTGAAACCGAATGTTCCTTGTTATCGGCATTGAACTCGTTGGACTTAAGTTCTTGCATCTTCGAGACCTCTGCTTCGGATTTGGAAAAGTGAACTTTGGAATGCGTTGGAGTGGAAGATCGTCCAACCGCACTCAATTCTTTTACATTTGCAGAATGAACGGATTCGAAGCTCTTGTCTTCTAGCGTCGATTGCCTGTTACGTTCCTGGGAATCGTTATGATACCTCTTGTCTTTAATAGGTTCAATGGAATGTCTTTTACAGTTGTGCTCGTGCTGTCCATATTTTTCCTCGCAACCACGACATTTTTTATCAAGGAGAATCTTCGTTATTGGTTCTTCAATGACTGCTTTTTTACCAGCATAAAACGTCGCATCGTTTGACAAACGTGAACTTTCCTCCCTCCATTCGTCCAAACGCGTCAAATTAATTTTCGTAGATTCGTTAGAAACGGTCGGTGATTTACTGGCGTGCATCTCGAAATAACGCAAGGCTCTATTGAAATCCTCGTTGACGGGACTCTCATCATAATCATTTTCCTCGACTACGACGGCCGTATCGTCTTCATCGTCGTCATTCGACAATGGTTTAGCTTGCCTGAAATCTAATTCCATCTCTTCCAACGTTGGACTCTTAACAACCATACCGTCGTTTACGATTCTAGCCAAAGAATTATCCTCGTCGGGATTGAACATTCTCTCGGCGTGTATAAATTCTTGGGTTAGACGTTTGCTCAGAGGCAAATTGTACAGCTCTATACTCGTTTCATTAACATCAGTCTCAATGTCGTCCAATCTTTCATTAGCTACCGGGGAGAGTACTTCGTCCTTCAGTTTTATTTCTACGGCTGACTTTGATCTCTCCAAAGTACTGTTACTCTTTTTACGTGTCCTTGGCTTTTTAGATCTATCATCTTCCTCTTCCTTAGTCCAAAGAACGTCCTCCAGAGTGCCCCATTCGTTCGACTTCTTCAATTTACATTTATCAAAAGTATCAATCTGATCCAACTTGGTCAGATCCTCGGTGGACTCGTTTATATCCTCCGGTGGTAATGGGGCCTTCCTTTTTTTCGCACCGGTATCAGTCATATCAAGACTCTGAGCCCTTTCCAATGGGGTCGACGTTTTGCTCTCGTACTTTGACAAATCACCCAGACTCGCGGCTTTTCTGTAAACGTCATCTTCCTCGTCGTCGTTCACCTCAGGTACGGGTGTACGATGAATCGTTATATCAGCAGGATTCAACTCGATCGTAGTAAAACTATTCTGAACCTCGCTGTCCGTATCCGACTCGGAATTTCTTCTATGAACGATATGACTCTCGAGCCTAGGCCTACGTAATTCCGTGTCATCCGTAATATCCCTAACCTTGTTCACATAATCGCTCAATGATTCGGTATAATCCGCGATACTGTCGATTGCGTCCTCCTTCTCAAGATCGTGCGATCTAGACGGCGACACGATCTTCTTTACAGGCGTGACAACGTCCGGCGGCTCGTTGTTGGAATTATTAGTTTTCGGAGGTGCCGGTGCTTTTCTCTTATTTTTTGGAGGACTTTTAAGATCCTCGATGTCGTTCGAATCCTGCGAAAAGACTTTTGGCGAATTCAATAACTCCGAACTGTTTTTCCTGTTTCTACGGGCAGCCATTGCCGCGTTGTGAACTTCGGCAGGTACCTCCGAAGGTATTGTTATCGATTCGCTCGTAGATTTATCAGGATTGTCTAATACATCAATACCATTCATTTCCAAGGTTCGCTTGTTCGATTTCAAAATGTTCGACAAATTTTCCGTACGCTGTTGCGGTTCCGCCGAACGAACTTTATTAAGATTTTCTGACGTTCCGTCGGTTACGTTAACGTTCGTGCTACCGCTGCCGCTGCCGCTGGACATGTGTTTCTCAACGTCCATCTTTTTCGAATGCCTTCGTTCCAAATTCGTGTTATGCTCGTTCTGATTTTCGATACGGTGAACGGTACCGTCCAGCGCTGGCAATACCTTTATACCAAATTTATGATGATTGTTTTTTGCTTCGTCGTGACGTCTCTCCAAAGTATGACTACCCGGAGTCGATTTCGATGATTTCAACGTCGAATTCATCGTCGAGTAATTCGAACCCACTGACTCGTTAGGATCGGCTATGAACAATCTCTTGGCCGAACTCTTGTGAGCCTGCGATAACTCTGGAATCGATTGACTTCTGTAAAGCGGATGACATATTCTTGTTGGACTAGGACCTACGGTCTTCTTCAACAAGGTCGCTGGCTTTGAACCGGTACCACCGCTCTCTACTTCCAATTCAACGTCGTATGGCGATGCATAACTCAAAATCGTCAGTGCATCTTCGTAGACCATGTTACGGAAGCTAATTTTCACGCTTGCTATCCGATCACCTGAGAAAATTAACAAACAAACAAATAACATAGTTCATTCCTTAATATATTTTTTAATTATACTTAAACGTATTATAAAAAATCTCGTATGTGTACGTCAGAAAAAATAAATACGGGCAATAAGTAATTTAGAAAATCGATCATATCTGTTATATGCTTCGAAAGTTTTTCCAAGTGATTGTATAATATCCATCATTCTTTTTCTCGTGACTTTTTAGGCTAACTTTTCTTTTTTTTATTTTTCTTGTCGTTGTTGTTCGTTTTTTTTTTTTTTCGATCAAATACTTGATCAGTATTATAAACAAACGATTCGTACTTATAATAAAATATCAATACGCGATATAAGCGACGCAATCCCGATACTTAATGATTTATACTTACATCATTTATTTTATACAAACATTTACCATTAATTAATAATGAAAATATCGATCAAATAAACAGAAGTTTCATATTTTCTATTTTCCACTGTATGTTTACATATACTTACACGTAGAATTAATGAAATTTCACTCTTTTATTTGTAAAAGAAGAAGAAGAATCTAGGTATATAGATCATTCTCACGGAAGAGAATAAAAGAGACTCAAGTCACTCCAAATCAAGTCATTCTAAAACCCTACGTGATATTATGAATTTAATTGTGCTATTCCTTCGAAAGGAAGTATGTTCACCATTGTTTTGATATTCTCGTTCAAGCGAAAAAAAAAAAAAAAGAAAAATTAAACCGTATCGTATTTATAATAAAATCAGATGCACTTAATTATTTACATAATCGTAAATTATAAACACAGGACAAAATGTTTATCACAGATTAATAAAAAATATTGGACAATTAAATAAAAGTGATATTTATAGTGATCCGTTCTATTTGACGATCAATGATTAATACAAAATTGGAAATAATGAACCGATGAATCGATTCAACTAACTTGAACTGAATCAATTTAGAATGAATCAATTCTTTGATCGTTTAAACTGATATAAGTTTGTCTATCGACTTATCTGTTCTCCTAAATAAAAAAGAAAAAGAATAGAAAAACGATAATTACCAGGATGTATTCGGCCAGATTCTGAGGCTGGTCCACGATGAAGAAGATCTTTAACGAAGATCCCTTCTCTCATATTTCCGCAAACGTTGAATCCAAGTCCGGTG
Source organism: Vespula pensylvanica (assembly GCF_014466175.1). Lineage (NCBI taxonomy): Eukaryota > Metazoa > Arthropoda > Insecta > Hymenoptera > Vespidae > Vespula > Vespula pensylvanica. Next base: position 16,037,972 of record NC_057686.1, read on the forward strand.
AAATCACGACTCCTTAAACTGACTACACTGACTCTGGTAGCTTTTGGCTGTTAACACGTTAACGATAAAAATAGATGATTAAAACTAAAAAAAAAAACATTAAATAAACATTTCTTACTTTATATCGATTTCACCCAGTTTTCTTTCTTTCTTATTTCTTTTTTTTTTTTTTTTGCAATCGATAAAATTAGAAAGATGATTAGAAGACTCCTTAGATATATTACATTCTCGTTTCACGAAATTCTAAACGTATTTTGAATGACTCCGCGACGAATTGGTATCAACAAGTGACCCTTGTATGCATTCTCTCGTATGTAGATAAATATATACACACACACAAATACACACATACGTAAGTATATAAGTTATCCAACATAACAACAACGGTCTCGTGTCTCTACGTATAAACACAGTTAAGATATATTAGTATATATATGTATTGAGAACACCGATGGGGTGAGAAAGCGATAGGGGTTCGTTTCCACGTCATAATATCCGTGTGTTCCATTCGATACCTTATTCGATAATAATCGACACCGATTTTACATAAATTTTTTTTCCTTCTCTCTCTTCTTTCTTTCTTTTTTTTTTTTTATTCGTTAACTCGATGAAATCTGATGTTAACGAATACCTTATAACAAAGCAACGTCGAGGGCGATCGTATTGAACGATCGATTTACTATTTTTTTATTTAAAAAAAAAAAAAAACATATATATATATATATATAAGTAGAGCTTACACCAAGGCACGAGTCATCTAAGGTTCTCCTTTTATCGTTACGATTGGTCGAGCCAATTCCCAACGACGTCCATGGTGTCGACCAACGTGTTGAATCCTTAGCAGGAGTATCAGGGACCATTGATATCGATCTATCCGCTGAAATTCTTCCAACTGCTGGTGTGGCATCTTTGAAACAAGGATTGTCAAAGGCATATGCATCCTCGACGATCTCTGGATCCGTCACCAACACCAAATGTTTACCTGCGTACATATATATCTATATATGTAATAAAAATATATATCGTATATATAAAAATCAAATAAGAAATCAGTATATATAGAAAGAAATCAATTTTTGAAAGATTGCTTTCAAAAAGAAACAAATCGATTGCTAATCAATAATTCATGTTATATGAGAAATTATTTCATGATATTCGTCTCTTACTCGTGTAAAAATTCAAACGACATTTGACGAAGAGAAATTGAAATCTGTCGACATTTCGAAATGGTTTTTCTTTCATTTTTTTTTTTTTTTTTTATTTATTATTGTTATTATTAGTTTTTGTCTTTGTTTTGTTTTTAATAGGGAAAGAGATCGTAGTGGAGTTCATTATTTTATCGTTTATTTTTAACGACAACTTGAGTACCTTTTAAAGACCCTCGGCTAATGATAGAAATATACGTAAATCACTTTTCGATTGATTAGAATTCTGAGAGCTAATCTTTGATATTTTATTTTTAGATTGCATATGCATGTACAATAAATATATAATAAACATATAACAGAATATATATATATATATATAATAGAATATAAATATATAATAGAAATAATAGAAAAGATAATTACATTGTATGTTAAATTACATTGAACGTTATCATTTTGTTCATTCTTTAAGTACTTGTATAAATTTTATTAAGAATTAAACTCGATTAGAACGATTGATAAATTATTGAAATATCCTCCTAAAAAAATTATTTGACGTGTCTAAAAAAAAAAGAAAGAAAAAAAAACCTTTCCTTCTCGGTTCAATGAAACGACGGACGGATTTCCAGAAGAAAATTCGCCGGAAATTAACGCCGATCTTTCGTCCACTTTTCACCGGCATTTCTATCTTCACGTTTGATGAACTCGAACGGAATCGTCACCGAGTCCGATGAAGACGAAGACGAAGACGAAGACGACGACAATGACAATGACAACAACGACGAAACGTGATTCATATTAATCGTAAGTAGAAGTACTTATGGCTCAGGTAGCACGACTAATATATAACGTAATTCCATGTTTGGTATACATATCGACAGGAAGGAAACGCATTCTTTAGCAAACACCAATACCAACATGCAAAATATGTTTATGTGTGACACGTAGAACGTATATCTCTACATATATGTATATCCTTGATGATGTTCGTTGCTTCTAACGAATATTTATCACTTGATCTTATACACATGTATACATATGTGTGTGTGTGTGTGTGTGTATATGTATAAATTTAATGAATTATATATAGAATGTTCGAAGAAAAGATGCGAATACATTTGTATTTTATTAAGTAGAGGATTGGCCCAAAAGTTCTTAGTTTGATTAGAGAAATCTTACTAGGTGCGATTATTTTTTTTCTTTTTTTTTTTTTTTTTTTTTTTAATTAATTTTACAGAAACAAATTTTTCTCGATATTTTTTAAAGTATTTGTCTTTTATTCGTCAAATCGTACAACGACAAGCTCTAAAATGTCACGAGAAAGAGTAAATTGATTTTTAAAATTGCCTACGAAATTGTGACGCACCCTTATATATGATGCACAACAATTTCCTGCGATTATTTAAATATTCTTTTGAAAGATACTCTACGTTTATTATATATTATATTTATTTATTTAATTATTATATATATATATAATAAATTCACGAAACGTAGATAGAAATAATAGTTGCATATTTACCTGCTGAACGCATCAGTTTAAATATTATATATGTACCCGCACATACCATAGTTCATCTTACGTAACTTGCATTCAGTCGGCTAATCATGCTTGGTATGCACGATCGATGACTCTCCGTTGAATAAAAAAAGAGGGGAAAGAAGAGTGAGTGAGAGAGATAGACAGAAGAAAATAGAGAGGAGGATTAGGAAGTAGTGGTGAAGGAGCAGGAGGAAGAGGAGGAAGAGGAGGAAGAGTGGGGAGAAAAAAAAAAGTTGGAAAGATGAACGCCCACAGGAATTTTCTTCGAGGAATGTCCATGTTGTTTTTTATTTTTTTTTTCCTTTCTCTCTCTCTCTCTCTCTCTCTATCTATCTATCTATCTATCTATCTCTATCTCTCTGTCTCTGTCTCTTCTGTCTTTTTATGGCTACTACGATATAAAAACTACAATTGAACGAACAGGCGTGTGAGATCGATTACAATAGAAGTTGTTTAGAATGAGGATGGTAGCAACATGCAGGTGGGTCGTTCAGCCATCGATATTGCAAGAACTCGATATATATTATAGTATCTATTGTTAGAGTTAGTTAAAGAATGTTGAAGGTAAAATAATAAGAATTAAAGTGCAACGAGCTGAGACGCAAAGATATTAGAAAAAAAAAAAAAAAAGGAAATTATTTCCGAGTTAATTATGATTAATTATAAATGATTAGGCGAACTTCGTTCTTTAATGAATTGTTTTTATAAATCGTTTTTATAATAATTAGAAATATTTAACGAGTTTTCTTATACAATTACAAAATTTATAACAATTGATAATTTATACAGAGCAAGAATTATTTTATTCTTCGTTCCAATCATATCTTTTATGCGAACTATAAGTTCAAATTTTATATGTAATCATATATTACATAGTTGTTCGTTCAATCTTTATTTAGAAACAAAATTATATATATATATATATATATATATATATATAATAGCAATTAATAAATTATATAAATTATTTGTCAAATATAATATATATTTTTTATACCAACAATTAATATTGAATAAACAGAAAAATAAAAAAAAAAAAAAAAAAAAATACATCATTCTCTATATGTTTCTTTTATATAAAATCTTTCTATTAAAATTTTTATAAAAATTTCTACACCCATGGAAAATAAAAATGATGAATTAAGTACGTTAATTTGATAAAGTTTTTTTACAGATAGAAAAATTAAATGATAAACATTAACATATTATCACTGCACGCGATGCATGTGATGTCATAAAAAAAAATGGACTCTGTTTATTCTCAATCCTTACGATCATTATTACCAGACGTTTTCACGAGGTCTGCCTGTCACGCGTGCATCGATGACATACTCCGAGAGTAAACAAGCAAGTTACCAAGTGCATGCGTCTTATTTCTTTTTAAAGAGTGCACCGTCCCCGATGCAGCTGTATCTTTTTTTTTCAAACTCAACAACGATTTCAAATATTATACAATGAATAAATATATATATATATATATATATATATATATATATACACACACACGCACGCACACATATACAATTTAAACGGAAAGAGAACGAAATTAATAGCGTTTCTCATATTTTCGTACCACATGTGATTTTTGCTAATTAACTGTGATGTGTTAATTAAACTCCGAAGCAATTTAGTGTTTTCTCTTTCGAAACGAACATGTCAACGAATTAAAAGGAAAGAAAAACAGAAAAGAAAAATTAACAAAGAAAATAATGATTTCTTCTTTTTTGAATATTAAATTTACGCTAAAGTTCAACAATTAATTTTAACGATAACGCGACGCATAATTTTAAATTCCTTTACGACGACGTCGATTGAGAAAATAAGTGAAGAGAAATGGAAAAAGAAAAAAAAATCTATGAACAATTTTTTTCAACCGATTTACATTATATTATTATATTATGCAATTAATTTCAGTGATGCATTTTTAAAGTGATTGAGTTTTTAATGGAATGAATAAAGAACAAATAGATGGATCTACGAATCGTTTCTTTTTTCTTTTTTTTTTTTTTTTTTTATTGTTTACATGTTAGCTCAAAAGTTACGCAATTAATTGCGAGTGATAAAAATGATGCAATTTAAAATCGATTTCGTTTTGTTAATGAGAGGGAAAAATATCTTTTAAAAAATCACGACTCTTGATTGACTCTAGCAAGAACGACGGAATCATAACAAACGTGAGTATATGTAGTACCTTGTTAGGATGATACTAATGCAAACGTAGAGAACTATGAATACGACGATAACCGGTGTAGCTGGTTTGAAATGTTGCAAATGCATCGCATGCAATAAGTCGAGGAATGCGGGTT
>NC_057686.1:16047968-16091371 GCF_014466175.1 Vespula pensylvanica
TATAATCTTCCCTCTTATGTCTTGTTACAAGCACACAACATAATCGATGGATTACGTTGAAGGATTTACCGTGAGTTCGTTTCAAATACCTTGACATAATCGGTGCATATACGACAACGACGACATTGACAATGAGTCATACTATCTCAAGTGGTTACTATACTAAGCTGAGAATTATGTCTTTCATTCGTATTTCAAAAGATAATCGAGTCATCGACGAAAAGGTTCTATTTTTACAACCCTTTTTATACCTTAACAAGTATTCCATCCGTATACGTAAGAAACCTCAATGTCATTTACAATGATTATTGCAATCCGTAATGTCTCCTTAGGTAATTGTTGTATTCTAAATGTTTTTTTCTTTCTTTCTTTCTTTCTTTCTTCCTTTCTTCCTTTTTTTTTTTTTTTCAAAGATTGACTCATTGTTAACTTTTAGTGATATGATCTTTCATCGTGTCTCTCTAGATCACCTTCAATTTAATTCCATTTAGTTTACAAGTTAGATCGAGAGGATTTATCTAGAAGCAGAGAAGAACGAGAACGAGATCTCGATTTAAGATTTCACCAAGATAATTATCGAAAATCATGAACAAGGTAAACTGGAAAAGTCGAACGTTTCGTTCATGAAAGGCAATGACACTTTCTTCATCATATACATGGTGTTCTAAATTATTATTAATTCGAACATAATTATATTATTATATTACACGTAATATAATATATATATATTAAATAAAATAAATCATTTAATTTTTATTACAAATATTTCTTCAAAAAGAAGAGAACACTTTTATAGTACAAAAGCTTCATTATTATCATTAATAATGTTGAATGAAATCGTTGATAAAAATTTGACACCGAGTACATGCAATATCTCATTTTCTCTCTTTCTTTAAAAATTCCAACGTTTCGATGAAAGTTGATGGACACTTTCTTGATCGCATCGCAACATGATCTATTAAAATTATTACTAATCACAAGAAATGTAACATATAAAAATTATTCTTTTCTTTTTTCTTTTACAAGAGTTTTAAAAAAGAAAATCTATATTATAAACGATTTCGAATAAAATCATTCTCTCTCTTGATAAAAACGTGACATCGAGTACATGCAATCTCTGAACATTTATTTTTTTCTTTCTCGCTATGCAACACACTGCACGCTGTCTCTCCATATATTAAATGAAACGACTAATTAAGTTCCTTTCTTTCTTTCTTTCTTTCTTTCTTTCTTTTTCTTTTTTTTTTTTTACGAAATATTTCTTAACGAAAAATTTCTAAAATCTGTAAAATTTATATCATTAATAAATTGTTTTTTTTTTCTTTTTTAAATAAAAAATTATTCGACTAAAAACGTGACACCCAGTACACCCAATCTTGGCACATGAATATCTGTCCCTCTCTCTCTCTTTCTCTCTCACTTTATCTGTGCAACATAACATGCTTCCAGATCTCGATGGAAATCCTGTTTAGCCTAGCGCATCGTCGCGTGAATTACGAGAAGAAACTCGAGCGATGGTTACACCGGCGCTCCCACAGAGAGTCAGAGATAGACATTTTTTTCACACTCGAGCGAGCTGGTATTTAGGTGCTATTTAGAAGACTCCACGTTATAACAAGGACGTTATTCAAGGACGAGTAGAAATCTTACGAAAGACGAACCCTACGAAATTTTTGACGAAAAAAAAAGGAAAAAAAGAAAGAAAGAAAGTAAAAGAAATAATCAACGAACACAGAAACGAAAATGAAAAAGAAGAAAAAAAAAAAAAAAGACAGAGAAGAAGAGAAAAAAGATTGATAAAAAATTCGAACAATCGATAAGAGTCCCTTATCGATTACATTGGTCGAGATGTTATAGGCCAATCGTCATGCTCGATGGATTCTAAACAACAGTCACGATTCGCGATGAATATTTTTGTCGAATTGCATCTCTCTCTCTCTCTCTCTCTCTCTCTCTCTCTCTCTCTCTCTCTCTCTCTCTTATTCTGTCATTCAAAAAAAGAAAAAAGAAATAAACTAAAATTTTCGTTGACAAAAAAAAGTAATGCGCACGCGTCCAACGTATTCGCGATTCGATATTCCACGCACGATGCCTTTTAATTTTTCGAGCACGGATTCGACCTTTTGTTCTTACGTTTTCTCCTCGAATGTCCATGCAACATGTCAGCGACATTTTATTTATGGATAATGTCGTATCATCGACCATGAACGGATCACGTTCGTTGATTTTTCGCGACGTCCATCGCACGTTTTTCATTTTCTTATATATGCATAGATATATACATATATGTATATACACATTTGCTTTTAAGTATCTTTTATACGATCATTATGCTTTTTTATCAAATTTTCTCTCTCTCTCTTTTTTGTTTTTTTTTTTTTTATGTTTGATATATACGTAGTTATATGTACAGATAATATCGATGGAGACGGTCATCGGGAAAGGATAAGGGCCTAATGTGCCATTCTCTGTCTTAGAGTGGCTCCAAACGACGATATAAATTTATATTATATAATAAATTCAATTTAATATCTAGTAGTCGGTGTATAATTTTTATTTCTATATATATATGTGTATGTAAATAGTGTATCTTTCACTTAGTCATTCGCATCGATAATTTATAATGAATAATTGATTTATTTTAATGATAATCACAGAAAAATGTGTAACGCCTCTGATAGATAGTTCTGTAGATTCAATATATGTCAATGACTTCTACATATATAAAGATGAATAAATCAAAGGAGATAAACGAGTGTAATATTTTATTGGTTAAAAGAAAGAAAGAAAAAAAAAAATATGTATATATAGAAAAGAAAAAGAACACGAACGAAACAAATATCGAGTCGATCATGCAAAAAGATACATATTCGAAAAGTGAATGCATCCATTCGCCACGTTCATTGGTCAAGGTCATCAACGTGAAGATCATCGAAAGTCACTTGGTATTCCAACTAACTCGAAACGTCTATCCCGATCTCCAGAAAAGATTTCCTCGACGTCCTCGATTCACAAAGTATTTGGCATAGATCCAAAAGATCGATCGATTTCTCGATTTATCTATTTCGAAACTAGTTCATGATTATTAACTCAATTTTCTTTATATATATATATATTTTTTTTTTTTTATTATTCTTTTCTTCTCTGTAAAAGATAACCTTCATTATAAAAGTCAAATAAAATAATAAATAAGTTACAAGTTCAATTTGATTTCTAGCGATGACACATATCCTCATTAAATAAGTATCAAGTAATACAGATCAGATCGTATAAGTTCAATTAATAGATCTAGACAATAATAAGAATGATCAATGGTTATGAATCAAAAGTTATGTTTCATCTTTCTTCTTATTTATCGTCACGAGTAAACAGTCATGCTATCCCTATAAAAATATTAGTAATACTACATATATAAACATATACATACATAGACAAATATAATATATACAGAATAGATCAATAATTCCAAAGTATTTTCTATAGATAGTTTTATAAATTCAATGTAACATTTTCGAGACTTTTTAAGAAAGAATTCGTTTCCCTTTTCCGTCGGATTATAGATTATAAAAATTACAAATTAGATTTGTATAAAATTAGTTAATCTACTAGATCATTTAAATATATCTCGAAAAAGAGTAATTATCGATTATTAAAATCATTATAGGGATACTTTCGATCTGTTCTATGTATCACAAATTTTAATTATCTCGTTAAACACGACCATAGTAATCACTAAAAGAATACACAACTTTCGAACGATACATACATACATAGATATATACATACATATATATATTATATATGTATCTTACACTTTCTACGTTACACTACGATTGACCTTGGTTAACTTAAAAGGCCATAACTCGATCTTTACTTCAACTATACCAGAAGAAAAGGAAAGGAAAGGAAAAGGTTCTTAACCTCTCGAAGGAAATGTTCGAGCCAATCGTACCAAAACATACGTTTTCTTGTTCGTTTTATGATTAGTTACATATATCGTTGTTGATTATTGTTATAATCTCGTGTTAGTCGTTTATCCTAGAAATAGGAGAGAGAGTTTATTATACAGTCTGAATAAAGAAGTCGGAAAGGGGAAAAAGCTTATATAATACTGTAACTTATAAATACGTACATATGTATAATACATACGTACGTATTAGATAGATAAAAAAAAAATCCTACGTGATTTTTAACAATCGATAACTTTTCTTTTTTATTTTCACAATTGTAAAAAAAAAAAAAAAAAAAAAAGAAAAAAAAAATGTTTACCTTCGTAATTTTTAATTTATGTTTTACAAAATATTTCACCTTGAAAGAGATCTTGTAAAAGAGTAATTGATTTTTAACATCACCTTAGAACATTTGGTCTACCCTGTGTATATGTATGTATGAGCATATATATATATATATATATGGATTAGAAAAGTAAAAAAGGAAAAAGAGAGGTTGAGTTAGAAGTTAAGTGTAGGAGGGTCGAGGGGTGCAGATAGAATGCATCGAAGGAAGGAGAATGACAACAGCCGTGATTATGCAGAAATGCGAGGCGTGGCATTTGTAAAAAGGTGACTTAAGTTGAAGTCTATATTGATGTTGCTGGCTCGCCATTGCTATGAGCTTTAAACTGGTTACGTGCTGCCTAGCTCCATTGCTCCGGAAATGATTTTCTACGCGAGTTCCTAAAGTTTCTTCGTTCTATGTATGTTCGTTTTTTTTTCTCTCTATTTTTCTTTTCTTCTCTTTTTAACTTTTTCTTCTTCTTCTTCTTTTCTTTTTTAATTAAATAATTACGATTCACGTCTTGTTACATCTCCTTCTTCTTCTTTTTTTTTTTTTTAACTTCCCTTTAACAACAAGAGCTAATCATTCTTTGGAATCTTGACTCGAGTTCTTAAGTTTCTTTCCTTTTCTCATTTTTCTTTCTATTATCTTTTTTCTTTTTATTTTCATTTTTTTTTTTTTTTTTTTTTTTTTTTTTTTTTTTATTAAGTAATCGTGAGCCATTTATTTCAACTTCTTCTTAAAGAGTTAACATTCTTTGGAATTTTAACTTTCTCCGAGAAACTTCGCACGATCTAGAAAGAGTATCCTTATCGTTCTGAATATAACGTGTGCAATAAAGAGATTCGTACGTTCGATTTACTTACGATACTTCTGATAACAAAATGGATAATGGTGAATCCATTTGATCCACTGACATACTTTTGTTACATTACGCGCATACACACACACATACACATACATATATGTTAATCTTCATGGGATTTAACGAGTACATTAATATTTATTTATTTTGTTCGAAGATGACTCTTTCTTTCTTCTTTCGACAAATTATTAATAATAAATATGCAATATGATTAAACAATTTATCACACATATTAATTATGCATTGTATTATATTCCAACTGTAGCCTGATTTATCCATTGACATAAATATTTTTCTTGTATCTCAAGACAATTCATATTGTTATATTATAAATATCAATTTTTATAAATACATATTAAGATGATAATAAACGATTAATAATAAATAATACAATATGATCTAGCAAGTAATTCATTATATACATTAATTGTTTTATTTCTATCGATAGGATTCAATTTTTATATGAATTTCATTATTCTAAGATTTATTTCTTTATTTTTTTATTTATTTATTTATTTTTTTTTTTTTTTAATGCAGAAATCTAAAAGGAAATAAAAAATAATATTGATACGTTTACATGTGCAAATATCACATATTAATCGATATCTAACGTAGATGTTTCATGAATAGGAACAAAGAAAAAGCCACGTGACTAAACTAAGCACCAAGAGAATGATCTACAAGACAACAAATACTTACACGTGATCACATGTATGCCCGTGGAAATCTGAGTTTCTGAATAAACTCAATGCGATAACGCTCCTTACTCCTTATATTTTACGATATTTGCACGTTTGTATGTATTGTGCAGAACACAACCACAAAAAGAAAAATTAATGTGAAGCAAAGCGAAACTTTTGAAACAGTATGTGTGTCAGGTGTTACGTTCTAAAACGTAACTTCGTGCGTTATTTTAAAAAAAAAAAAAAAAAGCAGAAAATGCTACATTAGATAAAATATCAGCAATGTATTTTTTTTTTCTGCTGACCGACATTTTTAAAATGATGTAGATAAGTATAAAAATTGTTATATAAATTATTACAATTATTTAAAAATACGAGACTAAAGAGGAATATTACATTTGTGCGTATTTTCACGAAAGGATAACGTTGATAATGATAATAAGACGTGGTTTAGAAAAATATTATATATATATACATATATAGGAGAGAATATATATATATATATATATATATATATGTAAAATGTAATATATACGAATTTCTATTATTTAATAACATTGTATTTTAAGCAACAAAAAATAATAATATAATATTAATGATGTTTATAAATATATTAATTATTACATATATATATATACACATATATACATACATACATACATATATTTTACAAATCAAGGTCACCAATCAACGTGCTTATATAATACATAAACACGTAAATGGTAGACTTCCTCATCCAATCGGACCTCTCTCTATATGCTTGAAAGGACATGGGACGGGTTTTTATTGTACGATTTGATGCCTCTGTTAAATCATAAATGCACATACGTATGTATATGTATTTACAGGAAAAGATATCGAGCTCACATGCATGACAACACGACCAACAAAACCTGAGACGGGCGGGACACGTGAGATCCGAAAGAGATAATAGAAGACTCTACCCCGTTGTTCGTTTCATGGTGCACAATAAAAAAAGAAAAATCTATTTTCTTTAAGCTTGCGTTCTCTCTTGCTTACAAAAGAAGAGAAGAAGCACATCTCGCACGTGTGTGTATTCTTTCTTATCCTGATACGGAAGAAATGAAGAGATTGCTGCTGCTGCTGCTGCTGCTACTAGTACTATTCTAATATTTGTCTAATATTAAAATCTACACTTTGATTTATTATTCTATTATTCGTTTTCTTTATTATTATTATTATTATTATTATTATTATTTTTTTTTTCTATTCTTTCTTATCCTTTCAGTGTCACTTCCTTATCGACCGAGTTTCTCGTAATTTCATTTTAATAAAAAAGAACCGAAATAATCGGAACGATGATTAAATTTTCTTTCTTTCTTTCTTTCTTTCTTTCTTTTTCTTTCGATTTTATTATTTCTCTTCCTTCAAAATAATATTTCCTTTACATTACTTACCGACGGGGAGTCGATAATTTTATTTTAATGAAAAGAGAGGAAACGAAGATGACGAGATTATCATTTTTTTTCTTTCTTTTCTCTTCTTTCCTTCTTTTTTTTTTTCGAAAATATTATCTCTTTCGTTTAATAGTTGGCAATCTGTAAGTTGTAAATCGTATGGTATGTTGAGAGCAAGTTTTCACGAACTTCACCTTACCGAGTCCCAAAACCTGTTCGCTCAGATATCCGATAAAAATTCGCGAAGAAGATGGCGTAGCCTCTTCCTCCTTCTCCTTTTTCTTCTTCCTCTCTTTTCGGATTCGAACCCGATATACATACATTTAACTTTTATCGCTATTTCTCGAATATCGAAATCGTCCGATTCGAATCGACAAATTATTTCAATTTTAGACAAAAGGTATTTACTTTCAATTCTAATAATTTATATAGAATGAATCGAAAGTCTTTGGATGATTTTAAAAATCAATTATCCTCTTTTTTATAAATTAAAAATTTCTTTGCCTTCTTTTTTTTCTTGTTAGAGTATAAAACTACAATCTTAGTTTGTTAAATTAAAAGTCAAACTAGAAGTCTAAAAAGTCACGAAAGATTGAGAAATTAATTTTTAAAATCACCTAGGAATAATCTTTCATATAATATCTTAAAAAAAAAAAAAAAAAAAAAAAAAAATGAATGTTCGAAAAAAAATTAAGTTGTTCTATTAAATTTTCTGTTCCAGTTATTACAACGACAGTTTCTTTGAAAATGATAAGTAATTTTGAAAATAATAATGATGATGATGATAATAATAATAATAATAATAATAATAATAATGAGATGTAGAAAATCATTTACAGCTCTATGACACTTGACAAATTAATACGTAACGCTTTTAATATGTTTTATTCGTGCTACTTTCGTGGGATGTGAACGTAGATGAAAATTGCTTATCGTCGATCGCTCTCCCGTGGATCGTTTTCAATTGCACACCATCAAGCCCCGTTAAAAATTCTATTTGCTTGACGGGAAGGTCGAGACACTACGAATCACTCTGACGATGAACGACGTCAACGAGCATTTTCATCACGTTCGTACTCTCGTTTATTCATTATTTTTCATTTTCCATCAAATTTTCCCTAAAATTTTCATTGGGACTAATACACTGCATTGATAAATCAAATAGAATAGTTAATATTAATAATATATAACAATATTAACCATCAAATATATATTTAGAACAAAATTAGTAACATTGTTTAAGATTACTGAATAAATAAATAACTGCATAAATAAAACACAATTAGTATTGGAAAAAAAAAAAATTACGATTATCAAATTGTATTATTATATAAAAATATTACTGTTATCATTATTTCCACAATTAAAAAAAACAAAAACAAAATGCTATATCATTATATTACGTATAGAAATATTGTTATTATTAGTATTATTGTAACATTTATATAAATTCCAATAAAAATATAAAAAATAAGAGAATAAAAATATTACAAAAAGAAGATTAAAAGCACAGTACCTCTTATTACGGTCAGGCGTAAACAGATATAACTCAAAGTCTCATGAAAGTTCTCCATTACAACGATTAAACCCGGAGTAAATTAATAGTCTTACGTCACGAAGTTCTTCTTTCGAAGTGGACTTCCAACAAGACTAGATAATATTTCTACGTTTTACAACGAAGGAACTAAACCTATCTAGTCGAATGTTTTAGAATTGTTTAATGATTTACTACTTTACGTAGTAAAACGCGAGATCATAACTACAGAATTTGAAATGTCGAGAACCTTACACAACATTTTATCGCCACTTACGTTTCTTACGTTCAATGCCAAGTGACGTACTAGTACATCTCTTACTAAATCGAAAGCACGTTATTTGCCGAGAAGAAATATTGTTATTATCTATCAATATTTAGATCTTGTTCAACAAACGATATCTTTCTAAACAATTTCATCCATATGTATATTGCGTATGTATGTACTTTTATATATGTATGATGTTATAAAAAAAAAAAAAAAAAAAAAAAAAAAAAATTGATTTACACACTTTTATTAAAAAAATAAATATTTCTTAAACTAAAATTTTATATTCATAGATGATATATATTCATAGATTTTATATTTAATAGATGTTAATATTTTAAATGTATATAACATATTGATATTTAATATTTGTAATATATCGATACTTAACATTTACAATATACTAATATTTCATATTTATAAAACGTAAATAATATATATATATATATAAAATATCCATATTTATAAATATCTAAGTTTAATTCTAGAAAATCATGGAAGTACTGAAAGTAGTCTAATATAAATTATAATAGTAGATATCCAAGAGGTGGTAATAAAAATGAAAGGGAGTTTAGCAAAGAGATGATGGTGTAATTTTTCAATTACACGCATTTGCCTTTGGATCTTCATCGAGTCATTAAGGGGTGTCATTATTACGGGAGCTACATTGCCGAGAATATTACAGGAAGAAATGAAGATGATGTCGTTTTATGAAGAAATTATTAAGTCGACGAACCTTCTTATGTACATCCTCTATAGATCTTTCTTGATCGTCCCACGCATTATTTTTCCCTTACGTAGAAGGATTACGTGGTATCCAACGGTTACTTGTTTCATTACTTATTTATTTGTATATATACGTGTATCGGTGTGTAAGCGTGTACGTCTATCTACCTGTCTAGGTAAACGTAGATTTTGACGAGAAAATAAGCTGACCTTTTCACGTACGTTTCAGTTGCATTTCACCTAAACGATGCATTTTTAATACATCTAAATGCATTACGATCTAAAGCCAGTTTTCTAATGATCAGTATCGATAATCTCATGAAATTTAAAGCTACTTTTATATTTATTTTTATTAACATTAATATTCAACTGATAATTGTGCGTATGCGCGCATCAATATTTTTATAAATAAATAATATATTCTTTTTGACGTTCCTTTTTTCTTTTTCTTTTTTTTTTTTTTTTTTTTTTTTTAATTACTCGTATATAATACATTTTACGAGTATACAATATAAATATTTTATCAGAATAATTTTCTACTTCTTCTTTCTTCGTGCTCTTCCTTTTCCCCTTTTTTCTTTTTTTCTTTTAGAGAAATTTTTATGCGTAACTTTTTTCCTTTTGACTCGAGAACAAATTCTGCAGAACCAAACTAGAGAATACTATAATAAAATATAATATATCGAAGTGCTAAGAGAACGTTAGCAAGGCGAGGTGAACGGTGAAGAAAATTTGCGGAAGCATAGTTGGCGATCTGTGGCTAGAATACATACCTACCACGTGGTCGAATAATTTCTTCGATATGTACTTACTTACATATACGAGAGAGAAAGAAAGAGAGAGAGAAAAAGAGAGAGAGACTCGCGTTCCACAGAGAAAAACTGCTTGACTTAAGTGAGATCTCGTAAAATGTAAGAATTAGGAAAAATATAGACGAGAAATAATAGGAAATATTTTCTTTGTTAAATTTTCCGTTCGTTTCTTTCTTTTCTTTTTTCTTCCTTTTTTTTTTTATTATAAATTGATCCTTACTTATATATTATATATATATAGAATAAAGATCGAATAAATATTTAATACATAATTTTTATATTACTTTATATAGTTATATATAATTTTTCTAAAATATTTGTACTGAATAAATATTATTTTACTATATATATATATATATAAAACATACTATATTAAATTTGAAATAATCTATATTAGAACATTATCTTGTATGTTGGATAATAAAAATTATATTGGAATATTTCTATACATATTTATTAAATTTCTATATATTTAATATATTAAAAATATGCTATATAATCCAAAAATCAAAATAAATAAATAAATAAATAAATAAATAAATAAGTAGATAGATATGAAGGAATAGTTAGTAGATGGGATTGAAACGATCCAGTATGTTCCCGTTTAAGAATCCTAAGCTAGGGAATCGGCCTAAGGTCGAGAAATTCCAGCGCATGGAATACTCGAAGGCAAGCATGCAAATATACTCGAAGAAACGACGAACGAAGGCACACCGCGTGCTTCCGAACATATACATGCGAAAATATACATAGTTACAGTCTCATACACACATACTTACACAAAGAAACAATCTCACATTTATTTATAGTATAGTAGGGATGCACGGCGGCGCCATAGTATCTAAGATAATTCTCCTTAATTATCTTAATGTCTACTATCGCTTGTAATGTTACATTCTCTCCCTCCTTTCTCTCTCTCTCTCTTTCCCTTTCGTTATCTTCATAAATATTCTAATGTAAAGCTATTACATGTCATATTAAAAATTATGTCAATTTACCAACTCTACAACAATTACTAAAAAATGTCGAACAAACGTCTTACAAAAATAACTTTCTCCATTCGTCCTCCATTATTATAAATAAAAAAAAGAATACATACTTATTCAATATAATTCTAATATTTATTTGTTTTTGTTAGAATAAAATTTACACGAAATTGTTTAGTTATATTATACTTTATGAGTTTACATGTACAACAAAAAAAAAAAAAAAAATTACCACGCACATATCTCTTATCACACACGTTTATATATATATATATATATATATATATATATATATATATACATAAATATGTTTGCAAGTTCACATTGCCACATACACCCACATACGTACGTACATGTACATACCTCCTATTATCGGTCACATAAAAATGACATAACTCTGTTGAATGTACGTAACACTTTTAAAGTGTTGAGAGTACTACGAAGTATCCAATCGCGAGCAAATATCTATCCTACACAATTACGTATGTATCTACACGTATACGTAATATGTCTCTATATAAGTAATATGTGTAATATGTATATGAGTAGTATAAATAAGTAAATAAGTAAGCAAGTAAGCTCACGTTCACGCACACGTTCTCGATCACGACGGTATGGCATGCCTTTGGTGGTATCAGACTCAACGACCTGGCAGGAGCCCCGAAGCCGCACTTTCTAAAGGCCTTCGCCGGTTTTACAGGCTTGTCTATACTACGAGAACGCGACCGTCCTGCCAGGACGTTCGTACCAAGTATCTTTCTTTCTCTTATTCTACATACATACAATATGTGCGTATACATATCTATGCATATATATGTATATACATATATATATACATATATATATATATACACACACACACATGCGACAGATGATTTATCATTTTTTAAGATTATGTGCTTATGCACAGATATATTTGATAGGTGTTTCAGGTATGAAAAATATTTTTAAATGAATGTGTACGTGTATGTGCATGAAGGATGAGCCAAAAGTCAAAAATCTAATAAATACATACTACTTTTCGAGACTTTTTATAGGCCGATTATTTCTTTTTTTTTTTTTTTTTTTTTTTTTTTTGGTTGAGATTATGAAACTACAAGCGTAAGAATTTTTTTACGAACTGAAAAAAAAGAATGATTTTAAAAGATCTCGAAAAAAAAAGAAAGAAAAGAAAAAAAAAGTAATTGATTTTTAAAATCATTTAGAAACTTTTGACTGATCCTCCCCCTACCCTTCCTCTCTCTTCGTTCTATCGTATGCGCGATAGGAATTTTATGTATAGGAGATATCTCTAAAAATATTTGCGTTATGTATCGCGTTGCGTGCGATGAGTGTTGGTTTTACGTACAGGAAACATTTATAAAAATGTGTGAGTTTGTGCGTACGTAATGTGAATGTAACGTACGTGAAAACACGAAGCAGATATTCTCTCTCTCTCTCTCATTCTCTCTCTCTCTCTCTCTCTCTCTCTCTCTCTCTCTCTATCTATCTATCTATCTATCTCTCTTTCTCTCTCTACTGCTCTCTTTCTCTTTCTATTTTCCGTTAGAAACCAGAGATACCTCCTACACTTTCATCCTACGTCCAAGGCTCTTCGAATTGCGAAAAGATGAAATCTCAATCGTCCTGTGAATCCTATCTCCAGTGTTAACCAATTCAAAGAAAGAGGAAGAGAGAGAGAGAGAGAGAGAGAGAGAGAGAGAGAGAGAGAGAGAGAGAGAGAGAGAGACATTATAAATTTTCTGTAAACAAAATTCATCAGGAATTTTTCAAAGAATATTATTCTTTCTATTTTCTGTTCTTCGAATTATTACTAATAGATTTTTCCATGAATTAAATCTATTTGTAGATTTTCCACGAATTAAATGAAATCCGCAAAATGACAAATGGGATAGACTTCGATAATGATTAGAAATATCTTCTATGCGATTTTAAAACATAGCTATAACGCATCGGCCTTCGACGATGATTAGAAATATTTCATATGCAATCCTAAAACATCGTTATATTACATCGACCTTGGAGGATGATTAGAAATATTTCATATGCAATTCTAAAACATTATTCTAACGTATTTTAACGATGATTAATATCTTAAACGATGATTAGAAATATTTCACATGCGATTCTAAAGCATCGTTCCTAGACGATGATTAGAAATTTTATAACGTCGTTCTGATCCATCAACTTTGAACGACGATTAAAAATATTTAATATGCAATCCTGGAATAAAATAGTTGTTTAAAGCTGATTACAAATTAGTATGTACAAGACTGTAAGTTTCTTTTTTCTCTTTCAAAATATATTAAATATGTTATGTATGTGTACACACATAGATAGTACATACACTTCCGAAATATTAATGCGATAATAAACTTATTTTTTACACGATAATCTTTCTTCGATATGAACGTAAAAAAGGAATAACATTTGATTAAAATTTAAGCTTGCCTTCCTTCCGAGTGTAATTAAAGCGAGTTAAAGCGGTGATTTCTAAATTGATGATCCGATCGATTAGATTAAATAAATATATTTATAGAAAATAATTTGATGATTTTATTAACAAAAATATATCGATTTTTTTTTTCATACATACTTCGATCTATCGATCGTTCGTTCGATTTAAAAAGATCATGAATCTATTTTTATTCTTATTAAAAATTTCAAATTTTCCTGAGTAACTTATTATCGATGTATACATAGATCCTTCGATTTATCGATCCATCTTTCGAATGGGAAATATTAAGGATTTAGTTTTTGGTTTGAAAAAAATTTCCAATTTTCCCGCGTAATCTTATTGATGTGTCCCTTATTGTCAGTCCTATAAAATTCATAAAAGTTGCGTAAACACGCGTGTGCTTCAATTCTAGAAGGTGAAAGTGATTTAGACAGCACGTTTGTTCGTACGTTGCGACACGCTTTTAAGGGAACGTTCTTTCGTTCAAAAAGAAAGAGAGTGAGAGAGAAAGAGAGTGAAAGAGAGTGAGAGAGAAAGATACGAAGTCATTTGCAAAGATGTATTTTATAAAACTCGACAATGACAAAAGAGGAAAGTAAGAAAGGTAAGAAAGAGAAAAAGAGGAAAAAGGAAGGAAGGAGGAAAGAAAGAACGAGATAAACGAAAGAGTATAACTTTTCAGAGAGATGATTTCGACCGTCCATAGTGTGGATATTTATGTGTCGAAAGAGAAACGCGGAAGAGAGAAGAGCTTACTTGGGATCATCTGCCTCGTCTTATTATGGGGGCCCATCCTTCGATATTTTTTTCGATATTAGCTACTGATTTACACGAGAAAGGTTAACGTGAAACTACTCGAACGAAGTTACCGGAAATTTACTCTCTATAATTTAACAAATTTTTCATTTCATTTCATTTCAAATGTCATAATTTTTCTCTTTTAAATCAGGCAAAGGAAAAAAAAAAGAGAAAAAAAAAGAAAAAAAAAGAGCGTATCTATAGACATACGATGCTAATAATAATTTCAAATATTTCTCATCGTTCTAACATCTTCTCTTCCTCTTGTTAATTATCTAATGTATATTCCACTGTTCCAGGAATTTGCATGCACGAAGAACAGCATTTATCTTGGTACATAATGCGTCTTAAAAAAAGAAAGAGAGAGAGAGAGAGAGAGAGAGAGAGAGAAATAAATATTTTTGTTCTCTCTCTCTCTCTCTCTCTCTCTCTCTCTCTCTCTCTCTCTCTCTCTCTCTCTCTCTCTCTCTCTCTCTCTCTCTCTCTACCGAAATTGAAATATAAATTATTCAATATGTACCTATTTAAATATGTAAATTATATATTTATATAACGACGAATATATAACTTCTACTACATTATAATTTATATATACATATGTATATATATTTTTTTCTATAATAATATTCCAACATTTAATTGAGATCATTTAATTGAGATCAACATAGATCGATGATAGAGAGAAATATATAAATTCGTCTATAGAATAGATCATTGATACGTTACATTATACTATATTTATAATATATATGATATATCTATTACGAAAATATATAAATATTCAAATGATACTTATATATAGATATGCATATACATATATCATATATCATAAATTATATTAACATACTCGAGTATAACAACCTGCTCGCATTTTCCTTTTTTACTCTCCCTCTCTCTCTCTCTCTCTCTCTCTCTCTCTCTCTCTCTCTCTCTCTCTCTCTCTCTCTCTCTCTCTCTCTCTCTCTATTTACGCACACACGCACATACACAAAATACAAGAGCCAATGGGTAGGTAGACAAGCAAGCAAGCAAGCAAGCAAGCAAGCAAACAGGTAGACGACGTCGTTATAGCGAAGATTAAAACGTCAGGTACACGCAAGCATAGTTGAAGTTGCATCGAGCCGAAGAATTCTCATCGCCCTTGCAACGAATCACGAAACTCGACAGTAAAATTCACAGACATATTTTTTTGTCTCGCACCGATCCTTCTCTTCTTCTTCTTCTTTTCCTCTTTCACTCACCTCTTCTCTCCTCTCCTCTCCTCTCCTCTCCTCTCCTCTCCTCTCCTCTCCTCTCCTCTCCTCTCCTCTCCTCTCATCTCATCTCTTTTCTTCTCTTCTCTTCTTTCCTCCTCTCCTTTCTTCAACTTTTTTACTCTTCTCTCATATTTCTTCTTTTCGCAGTCGTAAAGATTCGTGGCGAGGAGATACTCGCATAATACGTACGTATATGTACATATACATACATATATATATATATATATACACACTACAAACGTACGAAGTCGAAGGTCGCGGCCTTTTGAACGAAAGCGCGCGCTCGCTAAGAAGAAGAAGAAGAAGAAGGAGAAGAAGAAGAAGAAGAAGAAGAAGAAGAAGAAGAGTGGCGACGTAATAACGAAACAATCGCCGTGTGCAATCTACCGTAGCACCTTTACTCCTTCCTATACATCTTTAAAATAAGCGTGAAAAGAAAAAGAGAGGAACAAAATTCGTTATAGACACGTGTTAATATCGATTGATTCGATTAAATTATCAAAATATTTCTTTTTTCTTTGCCTAACCTATAATTTCCTTCTGTCACCTTTCGTTCTTTTTTTCTTTCTTTTTTTTTGTTCTTTTTTTACTTTTATATTTCATATATCCTATTCAGATCGATCATCTTCGATATGTATAATATAATTTTACTTTTTAACGAAATGATAAATACTTCGACATTCTTAGGTTAGATTAGAACAAAATTATCGAAGATTTCCTCGAGAGTATCATTTTTCATTTATTGATATTATATGAGAAGTTGAACATTCTTAACAAGAAAATATTTCTAATACCTATGTCGAATGTTATCGAATAACTTTCGTGATGTTATAACGAAGCTGTAAATATGTGCATCTTTTAATGAACGACCGATGTATCATCTAATCGCTGTCGTACCATAAGTACAGGTGACGTCCATTGTTAATCTAATGTCTCTTTTCCGATGTCTATTGATTATACATACAGACATAATCGATCGTTCAAGTTTCGAATTATAATTGTTTCGAATTTATCATTATTATATACACACACGCATATACACACATATATATATATATACAAAATAATTATTCTTAATTAATTAATATTAATAATTTTATATGAAAGAAAGAAAAGTAAAAAAATTAAAAAAAAAAAAGATAAATAAAGAAATAAAATAAACCTGTCATTTTATTCGATTATATATATTTCGATGATTAACACTAATAATCGATCCATTCTCTCTCTCTCTCTCTCTCTCTCTCTCTCTCTCTCTCTCTCTCTCTCTCTCTCTCTCTGTGTGTGTGTGTGTGTGTGTGTGTGTGTGTGTGTGTGTGTGTGTGTGTGTGTGTACATATATATATATATATATATATATATATATATATATCTACGATATTTCCAATAGATTTCAATTCAATTTCTAGAAGATAAAATGTGTATATATATAATACATATATAATAGTAGATTGTCGAATAGAGGTTAAGAAATTAGATCGGAAAAACGATATCAATGAGAATGGAAGAACGATTTAATCGAGACTATCCATATTGCATTACATAATACGTGATATATATATATATATATATATATATATATAAGGTACATACATCGTATACGTATATATATAAAGTACATAATCTATATACCTACATACCTACATCCATCTATATAAGTATTCCGTACTTCGAAACGGAAATGGCTTCGGACAAAAATACAAAACTAACCTTCAAATGTATCTGTAGATCTTTGTTTTTCGAGCTTAAATATGAATATATAATATCTAATTCGTAGGATTAGAATTCTATCAATTATAATCCATATCGTAATGTTAATCGTATTTCTAAGAATACATTTATCGTGAAAAAAATATATTTGGCCAATGAATAAAAGTTTCTGCATTTTTACTTCGTTGAGATTCCATTGTCTTACGAATAACAGAAAGAAAAAAAAAAAAAAAAAAGTTTAAAAAAGAATAAAAAATATGTACACGAAGAAAAACGTATATATGTATGTATGTATGTATAAATTAATGATTTGTCAAAGGAGAACGATCACCATAACGGTTCTAATTGCGTCCCTGACCAACAAGAGTACGGATCCTGTATCAATTACTCGTTCTAACCGCAATATGACCTATTATCGCAAACTTGCAACGAGTTTATCCGACTGCTAACTCGTACTTTCTGTTACTTACTGACACAGCTATACTTATCGTTAGTACCATATATTTATTAGAGAGAAAATAATCTTTATCACTTTCTTTCATCTATCGTTTTTCTAATCGCCAATAAAATCATCGATCGGTAAGTTAGATTACTTTGCAGTGTGTATACAAAGTATGTATGTATATATGTATGTATGTGTATATGCATGTATGCATGCGAGTTACCCTCAACAAAGTCATGCAACTTCACAAACTCTCAAACTCATATATGCATCTATATTTTCGTTAATCTTATTGTATTTTTCCTTTTTATCACGCGAATATCACAATAGATTTATATATCGAAAATTAATATATGTATCAAATATAGGTTATATACTATCGGAAGTAATACTAATACACAAATATAACGTTATAAATTTTACATTAAACGTAATATTTTGTTAGATACAAACTAAGGTTAAGTTATGGAGGATTAACCTTCAAATGATAATATATACACGCACGCGCGCGTATACGTATATTGATGTTTTCTTATTTTTGCTTTTTATGTTTTCACATGCACGTAGTACGAACATACGTATTTATATTATCTACCAAAGCGTTTTTCATTATAAGGATTTTCTAAAGAGAAAAGATACGCCAACGGGAATTTCAACATTTATCGTATTCGAACCGGTATATATGTAAACGTCCTATCGGTTCGAAGTACCGTTTTTAAACGAATACCACTTTCGCGCCTTTAACGACATGCCTTTCGTTTCGTCCTATCGCGTGCTACTGATATTTTGCATTACTTCGTTAACACGCAATAAATCGCTTATCTTTCGTACTAACGACGACTAATAATGGTCGACGTAAGATGAGAACAAAAATACAGAAAAAAAAAAAAGGGAAGAGAGAAAAAGAAAGAGAAAAAAAATCTCTCAAAACAAGACGAATAAATTCATAGAAAAAAATTAAACAAAAAAGGTTAAAAACTCACCCTTGTGCCTGCGCCATTGTTTGTAAAGTAACGCTGCAACGGCCGACAAAAGGATCGTCGTTAAAAATGTCCCAATCACGGCACCAGCCACGCTTCCTGTACCAAAACAGGAGGAGGCATTAATATCCTGCGACGCAATGTCCTCCATGGCCTCTTCTCTCTCTTTCTCTCTCTCCCTCCTCCTTCTCCTTCTCCTTCTCTTTTTCCTCCTTCTTCGTCTTCTATCTCGCGAAAGTACGCGATTCAGTTTTTTCCCGCGTACATATCCAACAACACCACCAACCGACTTGCTGCCAACTTGCGTTAAGGATTCACGATACGTTCTTCTACTCTTTTCAATTATATTCACTAATTTATTTTTCCGTAGTATAAGTTTCTCTATCTTTATTTTATTAATACTTGATATTTCAATGATTCTTAACAACCGATTAGCACGCGAGAAGACATAACTGTCGTTCTTTTTTCTATCTTTTTAATATATATTTTCTATTTCTTTTCTCTATTACTATGTATGTATAAATATATATATATATATAAATATATATATATATATATATATAGATATCTTTTCTCTATTCAAAAAAAAGAACGACGTTGATACGACCCGTCAACAACACCATTCGTCTCGTAGGACGACGCGCGTCGTACTGACTGAAGCGAGCTACGAAGCAAGTAAAACAGGTAGGTACGCAACAGGTGCTTCTAGCTCCCGATTGGTGGGGGCGCTCGCGGGACGATAAGTGGGGAGGATTGAGAAGACTAATGCGAGAGATGGATCGAAGGAGAGAGTGGGAGAACGCCGGTAGTAGTAAGAGAGAGAAAGAGAGAGAGAGAGAGAGAGAGAGAGAGAGAGATAAGGAAAGGGAGGAAATGTAGCGTGCTCCTTCCTTTACGTGTCCACGCGAGAAACAGCTTCCCGAGTGAGCAACGACACGAACCGGCTTCATTCTCCTTCTCTCGACAAAAGCGTTCCTTTTCCACGTATGTTCGCCAACCTGCCGTTTTCTTTTCTCTCTCTCTCTCTTTCAAAAAAAAAATATATATATATATATATACATACATCACCATCTTTGAAGGATAAATAGAGATACCCTCGAAGAATAGAGAGATGACGATACGATGTTTGTTTTGATCTCGTATAGAATACTCCGGCTCTTTTTATTTCTCTCTTGAACGTTTATCGAAGATAATTTGAAAAAAGATTTTACAATTTCGAAAAAATGTTTTTATAGAAGTTTCATTGGAAAATCTATTTGACGATATGTACGTCCTATATACCGTTTGTATATACATATATACCTGTAATTATTACGCATACGTTCTTTTTTCTTTCTCTCATTTTTCAAGTGGCAAAGTTCGCGCTATGCAATAATCGGAATCATACTCATCGTTTGAATAAACCGGTCTTATCGATGCAATATCGTAGTACGTTCTACTAGGAGTGGCACGCGTACCTGTCTACTCGTTTTGTATTTTCAATGAGCGCGAACTTTCTTACTTCGTCGCTCAATGAATTCACTGTTACGTCGTCATAGCGATCAGTTAAAAGTCGTTGAATTATTTATTTACGTTGAGACATGGAATTTTGTGTGGTTGGCTTATATGTATGCGTACGTGTACGTCTATCTATGTATGTGCGTAATGTTGTCCTTTTTTTTTTATATTTACGATCAATATAATTGAGTAGGTTTTCAAATATGTATATATATATATATGTATGTATGTATGTATGTACGTATGTATGTATGTATGCGTTGAAACGAATTTTTCGGTTGAAGAGAAACGGTATGCAGGAAAGATAAAAATGGACGCAACCGAGAGGCACCTTGGTCGTGTCAGGAATGCAGGTGGTATGTGTTGCGTCCATTATTTCCCTCTCCTCGTAATCATCCCTTCTTCTTCTTCTTCTTCTTTACCCACAAACAGAACGTTTGCGGGTAGAAAACTTTCTGTTCGACCATATATAGAGAAAATCGGATTTAACCAGAGTATCTTGCACTCGAGATATTCCTTGTTCTACATACACGCGTGTCGACGTCCTCTTTATATTTTTCCGTTTTTTTTTTCTCCCCTTTCGAATTTGTTAAACGTAATTGCGAAAAATTATAGTCATTTCGTCTATCGATTTTTCTTTCTTTCTTTCTTTCTTTTTTTTTCTTTCTTTCTTTTTTTGTGTCTACTTACCATCGTCATGTACAACGCATATTATAAAATGATCTATACTTTTACCAATGGCTTCGTACAGACTCCAGACTTGCGGTTAGATCTGGATTACGGTTTTAAATAATATTCGTCAAATGATCCTGCAACGCGATTGATTACCTTACGTGCGCACAGTTCTCGACGCGTTCAGCTATATTAGATATATTTAATTGACTTTTTACTTTTTTTTTTCTTTGCGATAGAAACGTAACGATAACCTACAATATAAATTTTTTCTAAGAAAGTTTATGAAATAATAGAAATATTTTATTTATTCTTAAAATAATACTAATCTAATTATATAAAATATTCTTTTTATACAATTTATAGATTATGTACGACATATTTGTTTTATTAATGTTAGGTACTTATAATAATTCGCGTCGCATTTTTAAATACGTATATTTATTTAATTAACGATATAAAAGTATCATACAAATTCATTTTAATCAAAATATGTATCTGTCATCGCTCTCTACAATCTTCTGCCACCTGTTACATAATTGTCTAGTTATATTTTTAAAAAAAGGTTATATCTTTTAAGACAATAAAATTATTAACTTTCTCGATAATAACAAATCATTACTGGACCAACCGTATCGTATTGATCTGAATAAATGATAATTGAATCAGACTGTGTATTATAATCCTAATTTCTCATAAAACATGTAGTAAATGTAATAAAAGTATCTTTATATTTTTTTGAAGATACCATATATTTTCAAACATAGTATCATATAATTATAGCTTATATTTTAGAATAAATTAATGTACCGTGTACTGTTGCATTTATATTTTTTTTTGTTTCAACTATCATATAGAGATTTTCAGATACCTAAATCTCTATTGTTCGAATTAGAGATTTAGGTTGGAAAAGCACATTAATTGTAGTCCGAACTTCTTATGTTTCTACTCTTTATTATTATCTTGTTATACTATTTGTAATCAAGCATGCTCAACAGTCTTTTCCTTTACTTGACTTATATTCTAATTATTTCTTAGTAATAGCTTTCTTTGCTTTTTTTGATTTATGAGTCTTAGTTTTGATAATTGATGTTTTCATAATCTTCTTATCTTTGAACGCGGTCTTCTACTGTGTTGCTTTTTTGTAATCTTATTTTTAGTAACGATAATAGCAGCATTAGCTTTAGAATTAAGAACCTTAATCTTTTTTTAATCTGTAATGTTTTTAGTAAACTTAACTTTTTTAGTTAGTGCTTTAGATTTTTTGCTATTACCCGTTACTATCATCTTTTTTTTAACAGATTTACCGATATTTTTCTTTTTTTTTTCTAACCAGATATCTACATTTTTTATGTCTTTGCATCTTTGCTTTTAGTGATTGAAAATTTGAAAGATCTTGAAGCTCCCTTTCCTGTAGTTTGTTTAACTATATCGGTAGAAACTGTAGTTTTTAAATATTTCTTTATAAAAGTAATTTCTTTTAAAAATAATGCTAATTTATCACCATCAACTTTATACTTTTCTATAATATATTTCTTAATAGCTTGAAGCGACAAGCCTTTACGATCTTTCAACTTTTCAATGGCAGTAGTAATCATTTTAGGAATTGAATGATGATTAGATCTTGATTTCTGAATGTTTGGAATGACAAACTTTACTGGTATTAAGGATTGAGAAATGATTGCTACTTTATCTGCTAATATTTTAATTAAAAATTCTTCGAATTCTTCTGTTAGTTATATAACAATACTTTTTTTTTGATTTATTGTTCCCAAATTCTCTCAATCTTTCTGTTCGCCATTAATTTCATTAAAATTAAATTCGCTACTTATAAACCGTTCATACAAGTCTTTAGAAATTTCGATGGATACATCTCTATAAGTATCAGAGGTGAACTCTTTTACTTTCGTGATAGATAGTTCTTGATTGACACGAAAAAACAAGTATTTATATTATTTGTCAGCATTCATTTTAGTCTATAATAAAAACAAGGTTATGTTATGCTACTTAAGATGCCCTAGATAAATCTTTCTTAGTATTTAAGTATATTTTTAAATTTATAGTTTTATAATTATTTATAGTCTTATAAATTTATAGTCTTATTAATATTTTATATCTTATTAATAAAGAAAGAAAAAAAAAAAACTCAATTCACAGTAACTGTCACTTATTTAAAATTCGATGAACTTTCGCGAATAAATAATGCAATGAAATAAATCGCAATTCGACCAATAGATAATAGTTTACAAATTGATACAAATTGTTTCACGATAGGATCACAATCAGCTGTTGCCTTCTGAATAAGGAGCGTCGTGGCTATTAAGATTTCATTGGTTCGTATTTATGACGGTGTCACGTGACATTGCTCTAACTCTCCGTTGATTGGTCGATTCGTAGTCCAATCAATGACAGCCATTTTTAATTCACTTATTTCTTCGTAATATGAAAATCACATTTAAAGGGAGTAAAATGCCGGTCTTGTGGATTAACCATAAATCAATTTCTGAGCCGAGACTTTCGTGAACTCCGCATGAACATTTTCAATTTTTATAATAAATCAGTGAATTATCGAATCAAACTTACTTTTGACACGTTTTTAACGTCGAAATAAATTCGAATTTAATTTTAACCTCAAAGTATTAAAGAAAGAAAACAAAAGTGCCGCGTGAAAACGTTACTCGACATTTTCGCGAGAAGATTCCTTATAAGCTCGCTTATAAGCTTCGGGACAAAGCTAATACACAGAAAAACTTAACTAATTTATCAAGAATGACTGCAATTTCAGCGGGAGGCGACGGTAGGGGTAATCATGGACAAGCTTATAAGGACAAAAGTAAACCTGCTGATATTCGAAGCAGTAATATTAATGCTGCGAAAGGTAAATGTAAATTCTCGGCTTTTTTAATACACGTGCGTTCGTCTATAACGATCAGTTAAGACAAAAATTTCCATATATAGTAATGTCCCAGTAAGATTCTTTTAACCTAGATTATAATGATGTTAACTTATACGTTTAAATTATTCTTAAATTAATGTTTTATTATAATGTAATAATTATGACACTATATTACATATTTCCGAAAGATTACAAGTTTTAATTAAAAGTAAACTGATGAGTTTATACTTTTAGCCGTAAGCGATGCAATTCGTACTAGTTTGGGTCCTCGTGGAATGGATAAAATGGTAATATATATATATATATATATGTATTGATGAAAAAATTTAAAAGATTTTCTTTTACAATATACTGTTTGTAATATATAGAT
The DNA here is from genome assembly GCF_014466175.1 of Vespula pensylvanica. Lineage (NCBI taxonomy): Eukaryota > Metazoa > Arthropoda > Insecta > Hymenoptera > Vespidae > Vespula > Vespula pensylvanica. The sequence goes on from NC_057686.1 coordinate 16,072,615, forward strand.
TCAAGCAGGCAATGGTGAAGTAACAATTACAAACGATGGAGCTACTATCTTGAAAGAAATGAACGTTATACATCCTGCGGCTAAAATGGTACCCATTGCTTGTTCTTTTTTTATAATACTTGTTTAATGTTTATACAAGATGTATTGAAATGTTTAAATGCTTTTAGTTAGTTGAATTGTCTAAAGCTCAAGACATTGAAGCAGGTGATGGAACTACAAGCGTTGTTGTAGTAGCTGGCTCTTTGTTAGAAGCTGCAGAACGTTTATTACAGAAAGGAATTCATCCTACACTTATAAGCGATGCTTTTCAAAAAGCTGCGGCTAAAGCAGTCGAAATACTTACAAGTATGTCTATACCGGTTGATTTAACAGATAAAGAATCGCTTGTTAAAGCTGCGGCAACATCGCTTAATTCTAAGGTAATTAATGAGAGATAATGTTGACACAAATCTATTGATTTTACATCTTGAAATTATTCAGTTTTTCTTTTCTTTTTTTTCTTGTAAATTTTGTAGGTTGTATTCCAACAATCGAGTTTATTGGCTCCGTTAGCCGTGAATGCAGTATTAAAAGTTACAGAACCAGGAAAAGAACAGGCTGTAGATTTAAATGTAAAGTATAAATTATTATTTTGGTCTGTTTTATATATTTATATTTCATTTGGATTTAATCCGTAGGATATCAAAGTAATCAAAAAATTAGGGGGTACTGTTGAAGATACGGAGTTGGTAGAAGGATTGATATTTACACAAAAATCGTGTAATGTTAACGGGCCGAAACGTATCGAAAAGGCAAAAATTGGTTTGATTCAATTTTGCATCTCTCCACCTAAAACAGATGTAAGCTTTTCAAATCGATAAATATGTTATGTTTACATTTTTTTTCTTTTCTTTTTTCTTTTTTTTTTAAGAAACTATAAAGTAATGACTCTTCCAGATGGATCATAACGTTATTGTATCAGATTATGCTGCAATGGATAGAGTTTTGAAGGAAGAACGTGCTTACATATTGAATATCATAAAACAGATTAAAAAAACTGGATGCAACATATTGTTGGTTCAAAAATCTATTTTACGCGATGCTGTCAGTGACCTTGCTATTCACTTCTTAGATAAAATCAAAGTTATGGTAATCAAAGATATAGAACGCGAGGACATTCCGTTTGTATGTAAAACTTTGGGATGTAGGCCAATAGCATCTTTAGATCATTTTGTTGCTGAGAATCTCGTTTCTGCAGAATTGTGCGAAGAAGTGCAAACGGGAAGTTCTAAATTTGTGAAGGTTGGTATAATATTTTAAAACGGATATATGCTGTAAAGCAATATCAAAATAATATCAAAACACATCGTTGTCTCTTTTAATTATTTAGATAACTGGTATACAAAATTATGGTCGTACGGTTACCGTACTGGTACGTGGAAGTAATAAATTGGTTTTGGAAGAAGCCGAGCGTTCTTTGCATGATGCATTATGCGTTATTCGATGTTTGGTAAAACAGAAAGCAATGATTGCTGGAGGTGGAGCACCTGAAATAGAACTTGCATTGAAACTAGGAGCGTATGCACAAACTTTAGGCGGAGTGGATGCTTATTGCGTTCGAGCTTTCGCAAATGCGCTCGAAGTAGGTGTTGATATTTGTATGATTAATACAGGAGTCTTGTACGTTATATATTTAATGTTATGTTAATTTTAGATTATTCCATCTACGTTAGCAGAAAATGCAGGTTTGAATTCAATCGCGACTGTTACTGAATTACGAAATAGACATGCTCAAGGTGAAATGACAACTGGAATTAATGTTCGTAAAGGAGCTATTACAAATATTCTCGAAGAAAATGTACTTCAGCCACTTTTAGTTTCAACCAGTGCTATCACTCTTGCTTCTGAAACTGTACGCAGTATACTTAAGATAGATGATATTGTTAATACAAATCAATAAATTGCTCAAATAAAATATAATTAATAATATGTTTAAACAGCATGGTAAGTATTTTTTTTTTTAATAATTATATATATATGTATGTATGTATGTATGTATGTATATAATTATAATTAGAATAAAAATAATTATAATTAAAAGAAAATATAATAATATATACTTTTTACAGATTTCTACGCTTTCATTGTAATTGTATTATTTGTATGAAGTTCCAATGGGCTAATTATTGCAAAACTTTTGTTGCATTACCGTTTGAATAGCGCTTTGTACTATTCAATGTTTTTATAAAAGAAAATTAAATATAATAAACAAACTTCTACAAAACGTTTTGACAATTAATTTTCTAGATATACTTGTTCTCTGTAACAATACAGAAGTATTAATATATTTGTAACGAGTATATAATGGCCTTCTCGATTAATAATTTTACTCGTAATCGCTTTGAAAATTTGTAACTTATGATAGAATAACATTGGAACGAAATTTTAAATTGGAAATAGTAATTACGACAATAAATTATTTTTTTTTTTTTAATCATATATTTGTACAATTTTCCCAAACATATATAACATATTTTGTGTTACATTTTTTTTCATTCAGCATTATCAATACATACATCAATACATATCAGCATCACACCAAATTTAGTGCATTCGTATAAAATGTGTAAAATAAAAATTTCACATATTATTTGACACTTATAATTGATCCAACTGTTTTTTATTCCTATCTTCTTATTTAAACCATAATTCAACGATTTTAATTATAAATTTATCGTTTTCATAAATAGTAATTTCTATTTTAATATAATATATAGAAGTATATTCTGAATAACAATATTAATGATATTAAAGAATAATAATAAATTAGCTGCATGTGTGTGCATATATGATCACAATTATTAATCTCTCAAGTATAATTTTAGCTTGATTCATAAAACTAACAATAAGCTTTATATAGTATTAAGTACAAATGAATAATAGATAAAATAATAAATTTACTCACAAGAAATCTTTTAGTTTCTTCTTACTGAGATTACAAATAATAATTAATATAACTTTATGCAACGATTCACTGCAATATCATAAATCTTGTCGATTTTAACGAGGAATGTTGGATTCGTTTTTCAAATGTACAATTAAAGTGAAGTTAATCGTTCTTCGAATTTGTCTTCATAACTTTTGTCTTTAGTGTCACGTGAAAATATTTACTATTAAATAAAAACATATACTTATTAAATATTTAAATATTATGATTGGAATGTATATCTATAATTATTGAATTAGAAAGATTTGTTATGCCTGTGATTGAAGATACTGTAATAGATATATCAAAAAATTATTATAGTAGTGAAAGTCATAACAAAATTTCATGTATATACGATTGCACATTTAATATCACAATGTACAAAAATTATATTGATCGCGAGTGTGCATATAGTTATAAAAATAAATTATTCCGATGAAATGATGATAACATTTTTATCAAGAAAATGTTGTCAACATTCTTCAGTAATTCACAAAAGGTACAATAATTATCAATTAAATTGTACATCAATTTAGAGCTTTAAGTTTGCATATCTAAATTCAAAATTATATTATCGATACGCATTATCTCTGTATTGTTTTATATAAACAAAAATCTCATTTGCTATGGAATATAAATGACATACAAAGCGATATAAACATTCGTTTTTTAGGAAGATTAGAGCGTTAAGTATGCATCGATAATGATGCAAATAATTTAACGATGTAAAAATGATTAAAAGAGAGAGGAAGCCGTTTTTCTCTGTATTGTCTTGTATACTGAAATACGTAAATTTTCATGAAAATTAATATTAATATAGATTAATACAGGAAGATTTATACTGCTTGGCAATATGAAAATAGCATTTCATTTTACTTCTGCTATAATCTTTTTCATAATTATTAATAAAATAAAAATATATTTAATAGTATCGTAAATGATTAGTTATATTCGTATAAAGATGGTATTCGTAATAGAACGTTCATTAAGGGCATAAAGTCGCCATCGTAAGAAGGAACAATCGCCGAGAATATATACTTATAAAGAGCAGTCTCATTTTGTTATTTGTCCATTCGTAAAAATTTGAAGAAATTTTAACTACAAAATAAAAGACTGAACTTTACAGCACCTTATTGTCTGTTGTCTTTTAGCATAGCATTTTATAGTATGTACTACTTTGTAAATTATAAAAAAGTATTTCACAAAGAACTTTTCCTTGCAGGTATATACCGTTAATTAATTTCACAATTAATTTGCAATTAATCGCAACGTTTCGATTTATCTGGCAGGCCAAGTAAGATTCATGTAAAACTTTTCTGTAATTATAAAATCGTCGTATTAGAAATGATCCCTATCATTTTTATATTCTTATTTAGTTAAATATCACATACCATGAAAACACTTATATTATTAAAATATATTTGTAACAGAGAATCGTTCACCAACGTGGATTAATTTCATGGAAGGACCATTGTTGATACGTATTATTCACATCACAGGGCATTAATGACAATTGTTGAGTTTGTGGATGAAGAGCCATACATTTTTTATGGACTCGATGTAACATCGTTTTAGTTTTCTAAAATAATATAAACATTAAGAAGCCAGAAAGAATATTTAAATATTAAATACCTATAAATGTTATCATACTTCGTCATATTGCCAGGGACCATCAACGGTACCCAAACGACAAAACGCTAATTTTACTCCATGTCCATCTGCTTCGATACAACGTTCACCAACACCGAGTTGACCTTTCGAATTTAACCTAATAAGCTAAAAACAAATTTCATTGTTAACAGTTTAATCCGTTATCAAGATACATATGTGCATGATTATTTCCTTACTTGATTATTTCCATAACTATGACAATATGCAGTGGCCATGAGACTTGGAGGTGCATGTCCCATAGTGTCCAAACATGCTCCAGTTGCTCCATTTCTTAACTATACACAATTTTGTTATTTTTTTATTATCATTAATCATTTGATGTATATACAAAAAAGTTATTTAATTGCACAGCTAAGTCATATAATTTCGGAATGAGTTTTAATAAAAACAATCATTCAAAATACCTCTCCCCAATGTATATTTGGTGGTAATTCTGGAAATTTGTCTAAAACGTCATAAGCTATGTTGTCCATGTACCATTGGAAACTTTTACACTTTTTTCGTTCTTTCAAAAGTAATTGTTCCGTTATATCACCATGATCAAGTAATCTCGCGAGCGGTTCTCTCGTATAAAAGAATTCTTTGTGCTTTTCATCGAACCAAGTTTCGATGACTCTTTTATAGTTCTGTAAAATATCAGTTGTAGATAAGTAATCAAATGTGATAAAAATAGAATTTTTCTAAAAGTAATTAAATATTTACAATAGTGATCAATGGTCCTTTTTTCTTTTGAGCGAGTTTGCCGAATGTATATGGCATAAAACCTCTATACACGTGTCCAACATGCGAACAAGGTATCCACAGAATACTTCCACCACATTGCCAAATTTTGAAAGACAATTCAAAATTCTCTCCACCCCAAACAAGTAATCCTTCATCGTATCCACCCAACGATAAAAAGTATTGACGATTTATTGCAAATAAACCACCAGCATGAGTAGGAGATCTAAATTACAATAATGATAGAGTAATAATTATAAAGAAAAGTAATGATTAATTTATAATTATGATAATAATTAATATACTTATAAGGCATGCTGTCATGTGGTCGAGATTTAGCTTCTCTTCTAGGAAGTTCACTTTCTTTGTATAACATACCCCATTCAAAAATTCCTCTGTATAAGTGTCCTGCTTGGTATACCGGACGATATGCAAAAGTTTTATGATCGATACCATCGATCAAAGGAACTGTCATTACATTGCTACAATATTATAATAATATAAAAAAAGTTTCTAAACATTTAATATACATCAATTTTTATTATTAAATATATATAATACCTATTCATTGCAATTGGAGCTAAAAGCGGTGGCAACCAATTTATATTCACTTCACAATGAGCATCCAAGAAGACGATTACTTCGCCTTTAGCTTCTCGTGCACCTCTTGATCTTGTCCTTATCAAACCTTGTCTTTCATAATTTCGAAGTATTCTGACTTTTCCTCCCCATTGTTCGATATAAGATTCTAGGTCACCTTTTAAATTTTCTAGAAAATATATATTCTTGTAAATACTAAATACACACACACACACAGAGAGAGAGAGAGAGAGAGAAAGAGAGAGAGAAGCGAATTCAAATTAAAAAAAAAAAAAAAAAACACTAAAATATACCTTTGTCAGAATAATCATCAACAAGAAGAATTTCTTCTAATAATTTTGACGGTGTTCTATTTATTACACTATGTACAGTTCTCATCAAGACAGACCAACCTTCATTATGAAATACTATAATAACACTTGTTCTAGGTAAATCTGTTGAATAATTCCAATGTTTGCATCTAAGAAAATAAAAATTTTAATTCATATAATTTGAATAGAAGAAAATATATGATACGATTGGAAATAAAACTTACTCCAATGGTCTAGTGTCAGGAATTGATCTATCTAAGGAAATTTCATCAGAGCATACCATATTCATACCATAATCGGATTCGGATTGTTGAACATCATTTTGTTGATCATCCCTTAAAACATGTGCTTTGCCACCTTCTCCAGGACCTGTTTTTGGTTGTATATTTCTTGGTTCATAGTTACCTAAATCTTCTACCAGTTCTGGAGCCTACAAGTAATTCAATATTTATTTGATAATTCATATAATCATATAAATATACATATGTATATAAATATCTTAAATTTACCCGTTTTCTTGATAATTGTTCTGACCAATATACTTTTATATTATGTACTTGATTGTCAGAGAAGAAAGAAACAATCATATAAAAAATAATTAACACCAATATTCCACCAATTACGATATTAAATAAACGGTGTCTTCTTAATTGTACAATTCTCATCTTCACATATATATGTATTCCTTCTAAAAACAATAAATATATTTAATCAGTAAATAGGACAATATATGGTATTATACTGCGTTTCATAATAAACAGGATGATAAACTATTAATAAAAAACGATAAAATGTACTATAAAAATTGAAATTACAGTCGGTTATAAATTTTATATTTCAAAAAAGAAATTTGTATTACTTATTAAGTTTAATTTATATACATATTTAAAAGAGATACGTACGTCTGTTTTCAAAGAAGAAAAATATGGTTTGTAAGGAATATTATTTCACTATATATAACTACGTTTACTTAGTGTTCACATTAAAACTACACTTGTACAAGCATATACATTATTTTTTTTAAATGATATGTCTATACTAGAACATAAGAGCCAACGTGTCTATCATGCGTGTATGAAATAGGAACAAAGCTGTAGAGTAGGAACATCCACATTCCTTACGAAATAAAATCGTACAGTTACGAGCATCGTTTTGTATCATTTTAGGAGAAAAATTCTGGCGCCAAGAATTTTCTCAATGATTCCAATGTAACTGAAAATAGATTGGTGAATATTTCGAACTAGACCAATTAAATGACACTTTAGACAAGAAATTTGGCAAATTTTTCAATTACTTTTTTATACATAAAACATTTTATATAAATATTTTATATATAAAATAAATAAGACAAATTTTATATATATATTTGATTTAAAAATTAAAAAGCGATCTTTGTAATTTTTCGATAATCGAAAAGTATCGAAGATGATCAAACATAGGGTCGAATATAATTATAAGGTTAACCCTTTTTTCCTCCTTACGTATACTTCCATAAATCTCCGCTAGAGGATGCGATATCGAGATTCGTACATTCGTATTTTGTGTGCAGTGTTGATTTACGCAAGAGCTTCTTAATATTTCAAAAGGATTGTGTAGCAAATTAATACAATGGTATGTAATAATAAATAATATTCCGATATTATTTTATAATATTGTAAAAATTTTGTTCTATCGTATAATATGTAAATGTTAGTAGATTCATTTTTGTAGGTTATCGTTTGTAGGTTTCATAGTTTGTAGGTTATAATATTTGAAAAACGATTTTATTTATATATAATAAATATTTATGTAAAATAAGAGATATTTATGTAAAAGAATAAATTTTACACGTTTGTATAGGGTAAAAATAAAAAAACTCGTAAAGTTGTAATGCAGAGGTTTGCACAAATGAAGAAGATGATCAGTCTCAGTGATTCAAGAATGTAAGTTTTAATAAAAAAAAAAAAAAACAGTCTATTAAGTATTGCTTTATAGCATTATCATAAAAATGTGTTTGTTATTTGTAGAAAATCAGAGAAACGAGCACCGCCAAAAAAAACTAAACCGGAAGACCCAGTAAAACTAAAAGTTAATGAAGCGTGAGTTTGAATTTATGTTACTTTATAATTTTAATATTATTACTCAAAAGATCTACTATATTATATTTTTAGACCTCAGCAATCTTCCGCGTTATTTTTTCAATACAATACGCAATTAGGACCTCCTTATCATGTTTTAATAGATACGAATTTTATTAACTTTTCTATAAAAAATAAATTAGATATTATACAAAATATGATGGAATGTTTGTACGCAAAATGCATACCTTACATAACGGATTGCGTAATGGGAGAATTAGAAAAACTTGGTCAGAAATATAAAATAGCTTTAAGAATTATAAAGGATCCTAGGTTTGAAAGATTAAATTGTATGCACAAGGGTACTTATGCGGATGACTGTCTTGTAAACAGAGTAAAGCAAGTAAGTATATTAAATTTGTATAAAAGAACAAATTCTCTTACAATAAACAATATCTCGTATAATATAATTTTAGCACAAATGTTATATTGTTGCTACCAATGACAAAGATTTAAAAAGAAGGATACGCAAGATACCCGGTGTTCCTATAATGTATGTTTCACAACATAGGTATACTATTGAAAGAATGCCAGATGCTTATGGTGCTCCTAAGAAATGATACGCATTTACCGTGTATTTAATTTAATAAAAACGAGACAACAACGTTTATAACGTTAATTGTTACTTTTTGTACAATATATATTACTTTAATATTAAAGTAATCTATTTTGAAAGATATTGTAAAAGATAAATTTTTTATATATATTTATTATAAAATAAATTTTGTGTATATAGATTTATATCAAAAGTTTCTCGAAGAAAATAATTTATTTATAGAAGGTCGAAATGAATTGGTCTGTACAATGTCATTCGTTTTGTACGTTTTACGATATACGATTGCAAGGGGTTGAGGGGTTGTGTGTGAGACCGGAAAACGATACGTCTTTCATGTACTAGCAGGAGTCAAAGACAAATAGGGAGAATGTGTTACAGTTATTGTTCGCTGAAACAATAAAGCTGTAGCTTGTACCGCCTACGCAGTGCCCTGCGACTCGATAGAATTTTACTCTTTTGCTAGTGTGATGCTGCGCCATATATGGTACAGAGAGAGAGAGAGAGAGAGAGAGAGAGAGAGACTACAATAACGTTAGACAAGGTGGGCGCAAAAGGCCATTTCGTGTGAAGAACGATTGCACGCGAATTTATTGTATTAGCTATGTTCTACCTCTCTTTCAAAATAAGTTGTTTTTATCTTTCTTACGACCTTCCCTGCTTATCATTAAAGTAATGTTAAATAATAACGTCGATCGTTACCGTTCCATGTTAGATCAATGTTACCGATCAATTTCGTAAAATCGATTATCGATTTTGTAAATAAAGTCAACTTCGATATACCATCGATTATCGATTTATATCGATATAAGATTATATTATCTCGTTACTCTCTTCTTTAGAACTCTTCAAACAATGAATATTTCAAGTTTTCTATTTTTTATTTAGACAAAAGGTAAGTGCCGTAATTGATCGTTTCTCTGTCAAATATTTTCAACGTCGTAAATATAGCTTAGAATAAATGTTAAGATTCCATTGACCTTCAAAAGGTTATAACCTTTCTAATCTAACAGAATAACAAATGGCGTATGCGTAAGCACGTCGTTGCCACGGTGTTATACCAAAGGAAATATTAATCATGCGTGGTGCACACAAGCAGTTCAGTGTCTCTCCTCGTGTTTACACCCTCGCAAAATTATTTCTATCCGTATATAAATTCTATCTCCATTTAAGGTACATACAATACGTTGAGAAGCCCCTCTTATAACAAGCGAATCTTTGTTCTGTGAAATTTATTTCCAACGACGATGACATTTCTACTCTATTATTATTATTATTACAATTATTATTATTACATGTATCTTCCTAAATATATATATATATATATATATATATATATATATATCTACGATAATTCGAAAATATTTGATTAATTTATACGATGGAATCATACGTATCGTCATAAACATTTGTACGTACGATTATTAAAAAAAGCTATTTGACAAATATGACAAATTTTTACAGTGATGAGGAAGAGAAAAAAAAAAGAAGAAGAATGAAGAAAATCATCAAATTCAGAAGAAGAAGAAAAAAGCGGGTAGGTAAATATAAACTCTAGAATAATTTAAACATGGAAACCAATAACGACCCCATCTGCATTTCGCACGATTAACTTCAACAATTGTTACTTATCCATCCTCGATAAAATTAATACGATGCATATAACCTAGAAAAGAGAAAGAGAAATAGAAAGAGAGAAAGTATTCTTGCGTAGGACATAAATCGGTTGACCTATCAAAGCGCCAATCGACATATATACGTAGGACTATATACTTTCTCGTACCCAGTAAACTAGATTAAAGGAAAAGACCAGATAACCGATGCGACCGCACTCGCGAAAACGAGAAAGAACGAAAGAAAGAGAAAGATAAAGAACGAGAGAGAGAAAGAGATGGGGGTGGGGAGAAACGGTCGATCGCGGTAACGGATTAGTTATAAAAGTGGCTATAGCTTCACGGATGTATATCTACAGCGCCGTGGGTCTGGACCCACAACTGGCTCTCCTTACCTCACTCTTCTCTTCTCTCTCTCTTTCGTCGTCCTCCCTAAGCAGCGAATCCCTCCCGCCCTTTGCCGCTATTTCCCCTTCTTCCCGACGCATTATTCATCTCTTGTTCTCCATCCTCCTCCCTCTCCTTGTTGGTACTATTCTCTATCCCTGTCTCACTCGCGCATTCTACTGCTCTTTCTCTTTCTGTCTCTCGACCAATATAATCTATCCTTGTTGCACCAAGGTTGAACACTCGGCGGCCATCTTGCATACCTGAGCCTCCGCATTGCTCGTTCCTCGAGGGCAAAAGGGAGAATATCTCAGCGAGAGGATGGCGGCGGCGGTGGTGGCGGCGGCGGCGGCGGCGGCGGCGGCGGCGGCGGTGGCGGCGGCTCGGGATGTGCGAGGCGAAACTATAGTGGAGGATGAGGATAAGATGAGGTAGGAGAAGAAGGAGGAGAGAGGGGAGGTGATGTAGAACGGAGAGGGAGAAAGAAGAAGAAGTGGTGGTGGTGGTGGTGGTGCTGCTGCTGTGCTGTTACTGCTGTTGCTGGTGGTAGTGGTGGGGAGAGGGGCCTTACTTGGGGTGGGGTAGAAAGAGAGAGAAGGTGATAGTGATAGGAAGGTAAAGAAGGTGGCGGGGAGAAAGAAGCGAGAAGAAAGAGAAAAAAGAAGGAAAGAGAGAGAGAGAGAGAAATAGATAGGTAGAAAGAAAAAGAGAGAGAAGGAGACTCGCGTTGAACACGATGGATCGGAGAGGGACGGCGTCAGGCCCCGCGAAGAATGCTTCTCCTGGCAGCGCCAAGGATCTGGGACCGGCTTAGTTCAGTCGAGTCAGGTCAGTCCTCGGGAAGGTGATATTCTTCGTCGCACGTTGGAGCCCTTGTGTACGTCCCTACATACGTCTCGTTTTCTTTGGGCACACGTTTACGTACTCTCTTTCTCTTCCTCTCCCTCTTTCTTTCTTCCACTGTGCGTGTACTTTTTTTTTTTTTTTTACTTTTTTCGTGTAAATTTTATTTCTATCTCCTTCGAAACTTTGTCTTTCTTTCTTTTTGTCTCCTCCTATCACCACCCGCCCCCCCCCCTCCTTACGTTTTTACACGCTTATCAGAAAACGCGAGTGATATCGTTTAACCCCTTCCCCCCTCCCCCACTCCGCCCCCGTTGGACTTACATATCATCATCCATATTCGACCGAGGATTATCGTGTTATCGATTATTATACATCGTTTCGCGAGTGATTTCGAATGATCGTTGGTTTTTCTCTTTTTTTTTTTGTTTGTTTGTTGGGGGAAGGAATGGGATCATTAACTTTTGCAAGGAACTAGCAGAAGTGGTGAGAAGTTGCATAATATTTGATTTGGGATTCGGTAAGAGTGTGCCGTATATCTCATTGAAATAGGTTCCGCTTGCGTGTTCTTTGTGATGTGCCGGTCCATCTACGTTCGATGAGAAGCTGCCATGATATCCAAGTGACAAGGAATTTTCTACGACCAACCTGTTACTGCGTACTTCGTTGAACAGTATTTGGCGTCTGTATTTTAAAGACGTATTTCTTCTTTCTTTTTTGTGTTAGGCTTACGCAAATAAAGTCAAGGTTAACCATGGTAAGAGACACGATTCGAAGATCGATTACATGACTTTCATCTAACACAAATTATAAAAAAGAATATATATATATATATATATATGTAGTTTATATTGAAATCGTCGTGATATTTGACAAGGAATGTCAATTCGTAGTCGTAATTTTTGAGAAGAAAATCACGGTAAAAGGAGAAGATCCGATTGGTCTTTTCTAACGCGCATCTGCAGACGCGTTTCGCGAGGTGCGGCTCCGTGGGTCAGTGCCCCCACTATCGGCCGAAGTCTCTTCTTGTACTCGCTTAACTTTCGACCGGCGGATAAAAAGAAAGGTCCGGTCCGGCGAGAAAGGAAGAGGAGGAAGAAGAACCGAAGACACCCACCCCTCCAAAGTTCATCCTTAATCCAATTTCGAATGAAGACGAAGTGCCGGACGGGAATATAAAAAAATGCGGGCCGTTGACCGTCGCAATCCATTGGAGATCAGCGCGTGCTGATTAATGCTTATAAGAGGTTGACAATGACGGAAGAAAGTGATTGAACTATCGAGGATGAAACTGAAAGAGACAATGAGGAAAAGGAACGACAGGTAGTATTCGTGGATCGTAAATGATTTATGCCGACGAGTCGAGAAGAATTTGGCTAAGGAAGAAGGGCGCGTTGAGGTACCGAAGAGATGATCATAAGAAGATCGATGGTCCTAGCCTTGGTCCTGGGACTGTTGTTGGTGGACCAAAATGGCGGCCAGGCTAGCAACAACGAGATGCGCTCGTCGAGCAAGTATTTTTTGCAGAACCTACCTCAAAGAGTTACGCGGTTAATTCCGCGAAGGTCACCGATGTTGCCACAAGACAGTGCTACCATGGGATTGACGATGCAAAGTAGAGCGGTAGATACCAGAGTTACGCTCGAAGTTAAGGAGGGTGAACCGAAAGGTACCTTGGTCGGTCAGATACCAGTGAAACCTGGGTTTACATATAGGTTCAACGAACCACCCCAAGAATTCGTGCTCGATCCTAAAACTGGCAAGATAAGAACAGCCAAGGTATTGGACAGGGAAGCTCTTAGCAGCGATAGATTCGACCTAGTCGTACTCTCGAGTCAACCGACTTACCCGATAGAAGTGAGGATCCTTGTATTGGATATCAATGACAACGATCCCGAATTTCCCGAATCTAGTATAGCTGTGAGTTTTTCCGAATCAGCAGTCGTAGGGACGAAATTGTTATTAGACGCTGCCACCGACAAGGATACTCCTGAGAATGGAGTAACCGATGATTATTTTATCGTCGATGGTAATAAGGACGAAAAATTTCGTTTGGAAGTAACCGGCAATCCAACCGGTGAGACGTCCTATCTTCATTTAGAAACTACAGGAAAATTGGATAGGGAACAGGTCGAATATTATTCTTTAAATATTTGTGCCAGAGATCGAGGACATCCGCCTAGATTAGGTTATCTTTTGGTAAATGTAACCGTATTGGACGTAAACGACAATCCTCCGATTTTTCAACAGAGCGATTACGTCGTTGCTCTGAACGAAAGCGCACCGGTTGGTACTAAAGTTCTCACGATTCATGCCACCGATAAAGACTCCGAAGATAATTCGAAATTGACGTATTATTTACCTGATACCGAGAGACAGTTTACGATAGATCCGGAGACAGGTACTATCACAACCGCTGAACCTCTAGATTGTCCCGAACAAAGCTGTGCGACAGCACGTCCAGGTGGAGGCTGTCCAAAGAGCTGCGTCATAACGGTCTTTGCTCGAGATCATGGATCACCCAGGCAAGACGGACGCACCTACGTAACGGTGAATCTATTGGACGCGAACGATCATGATCCTGAAATAAAATTTAGTTATCTTACGTTAACTGCCGGTTATGCAACAGTCGACGAAAATGCTGCTAAGGAATCTCTAGTTGCTGCCATCGCCGTTATTGACAACGATGAAGGCTTGAACGGTGAGACCACCGTGGAGATACGTGCTGGAAATGAACTAGGCCATTTCAGGCTGGATAACACGCAAAGTTTCGATATCGTTCGAGTAAATGGTAAATTGGATCGCGAAGAAATTCCCAAGTATAATCTAACAGTCGTAGCTACCGACAAAGGCACGCCACCGAGATCGGCGACGGCATATCTCGTGATCCATGTAAACGATGTCAACGATCACGAACCGGTCTTCCAACAGAGCGAATATTCCGCAGTGTTGTCCGAGCTCTCGCCAGTCGGAAGTTTCGTTGCTAGCATTTCGGCTACGGATGCCGATTCTGGATTAAATGCAAGAATTTATTATGACTTTGATTCTGGTAACGAGCAAGGATGGTTCGCGATCGATCAGGATACTGGTTTGGTCACCACAATAGCGACTTTGGATAGAGAAATTCAAGGAAGTATCGAATTGCACGTGTCCGCCAGAGACGGCGGGCCAAATCCAAAGTATGCGTCTACTCACCTCAAAGTTACTATCCTGGATGAGAACGACGAAGCCCCGAGATTCTCTCAAAATATCGTTTATGTCACTTTGTCCGAGAATACTCCTCCGCAGAGCCTCGTGGCAACGTTAACCGCGGTGGACAACGATCAAGGTACCAATGGAAGTATCGCTTACAGTTTTCATTCCAGCGTTCTAAGAGATTATCCAAAGACTTTTGCATTGGATGCTTTAACGGGACAGCTGACAACAAAAATCAGCATGGATCGAGAATCTATAGCGGAGTACAGTATCTTGGTGATTGCTAAAGATCAAGGAACACCTCCTCAATCATCGACGGCTACCGTATTACTTTCCTTGGAAGATGTCAATGATAATCCACCCGTGTTCTATCCATGGAGATATTTAATGTCCGTACCGGAGAGCGCGCCAGTAGGTACTTCAGTTGGTAAGATCATAGCGACGGATGCTGATGCTAGGGAAAACGCTCAAATTAGATATTCCTTAGAATCCGGTGGCGAAGGAATTTTTATAGTCGACGAAAGAACCGGTGAAATCACTTTGGAAGGTTCTTTAAGAGCTGCTCACAAAACACTTTACGAATTGACTATCTCTGCGAAAGACACCGGAGATAAAATTGCTACTAGAAACGCTATAGTCGAGATTATACGCGAGGAAGATTTGGAACATCTCGAGTTCGACACTTACAACGGTTACAACTTCCGCGTGATGGAGGACAGGGGTGAATGTAGTTCCATGCCATCTGGCTTTGGTAAGGAGGTTGAAACCGTACAAGTTACTCAGTATGGCAATTCTAAAGTAACTTACAACATTTTGTACGGCGATCCAAAAAGAAACTTCAAGATAGACGAGGTCACTGGTACGATCAGTACAGCTGGTTGTTTGGATAGAGAAAATGTTGCATTTTATAGTTTACAGTTAGCGGCTAGAGCTGGACTTGCTTACGGACAAACTGTTGTAAACATAACGGTAGTCGATGTAAACGACAATCCACCGAAATTTCCTAAAGGCGAGGGTGGCGACGAAGTTTATTTGAAAGAAAATGCTGCCGTAGGTCAAGAAGTTTATTTGGCACGTGCCAAGGACCGTGACGCAGGTGCTAACGCTAGAATAGTTTATTCATTGACCCACAATCCTGGAGAACAATTCAGGGTGGCCGAAAATTCAGGTATCATATATCTAGGAAAACCTATAAGAGCACCACCCGGTACGGTTTTAAATTTGGAAGTGACAGCAACCGATTCCGACGTTCAACCACTTTCCGCTCAGCATCAAGTAAGAGTTATCATCGAGGATGTTAACGATCATACGCCTGTTTTCAAATTGACGAGTTACGAGACGTCGTTGTCCGAGTCAACGCCTGTAAATGATCGTTTCTTTTCGCTAACCGCCACGGACGTTGATCTTGGCGCTAACGGAAGAGTCTTATACAGCGTAACCGATGGAAATGCCGAAGGTCGTTTTGGAATTTTCCCAGATGGACAACTTTACGTGAAGAACATATTGGATCGCGAAGAACAAGATTATTACGCTTTGGAAGTGACTGCCAGTGATCAAGGTAGTCCATCGAGAAGTTCCGTCGTTCCAGTCGTCGTACATATCCTTGACGAGAACGACAACGCCCCGGAATTCACTAATTCCAGTTTTACTTTTCACTTGAGAGAAAACGAGTTACCGGATACGTTCGTTGGAAAATTATTAGCCACGGATCGAGACGTTGGCCGTAACGCGGATTTAATGTTTTCTTTGCCTATAAGCCAACAAGATTTTGTCGTGGATCCTCGCAATGGATTTATTAAGTCGTTACGTGCTTTCGACAGGGAACTTTTAGTTAGTAATACCGGTGCTAGCTACGTGACATTAGAAGCAACCGTTACGGATAACGGCGAGAATCGTTTGAGAGATCGAGTCAAAGTCACCATTTACATTACCGACGTAAACGACAATACGCCACAATTTCAGAGATTACCTTACAAAGTACAAGTTAGCGAAGGTGCGGCTATAGGTACCCAACTGCTCAGAGTTTATACTACGGATGCCGACGAAGGTCTCAATGGGGATGTCTTCTACACTTTAGAAGCAGGCAATCAAAATGGACATTTCATGATCGACGAAGCAACGGGACAGATCTCTCTGGTACAACAGCTTGATCGTGAAGCTTCAAATAATTATTTATTGACCGTAGTCGCACACGACGCTGGATTAGAAACTCGTCTATCATCGAGCGCCACCGTACACATCGACGTACTCGATGAAAACGACAACGTACCGCTTTTTATTGATAATAAATCGAAAATTTCCATTCTCGAAACAACGCCGACTAATACGGAATTACTGAGATTCAAAGCAACCGATAACGATCTTGGACCCAACAGCGAACTGACCTTCGCTATATCCGCTGGCAACAGAAGGGATACTTTCTACATCGATCCGCTCACCGGTACTTTGTACCTCAGGAAACCATTGGATTACGAAGAACTAGAAAAGTACGTGCTGAATATAACTTGCAGCGACGGTGGACACCCTAGGCTTAGCTCGGTAATGACTCTCGTGGTCGAGGTCATTGACACGAACGACAATCCTCCGGTATTCCCGAACACAGCGATCGTACGACAGATTCGCGAGGGAATACCAGTGCATATGCCGATAGTGACGATAACGGCCGAGGATCCAGATTCCGGTGAAAACGGTATGGTCAGTTATTCGATCGTCAGTCAGGATCCCGAGGATCAGGTACGTCGTTTCGGTATAAACCCATCGACCGGTGTGATTCATACGTTATTGCCGATCGATCGGGAGGAAGTGGATACGTTCAAATTGGTGGTGGTTGCTACGGACAAGGCACAACCTCCTAGCGCTAGATTGTCGGCGGAGAAGTTGGTGATCGTAATCGTCGAGGATATAAACGACAATGCACCGATATTCGTGAGTATGTCCGCCGTGATTTTACCGTTGAAGGGTAACCCGAGTTATCAGCCTCAAAAAGAGGTCCTTGTAACACAACTGGTCGCCAAAGACTTAGACTCGAGTACGAACGGATTGGTCACATACGAATTGCTTCGTTCGAGCGTCAATTACTCGGACATGTTCCGCATACATCGTACCACCGGTTACCTCACTATGAGACTTCCAAGATCAACTAGAAACGCTCTACCCGAACGTGTGTCGAAGTATCAAGTGGGTGTTCGTGCGACCGACGAGGCTGTCCAAGCCGAAAGAAGATCCTCGGAGACATATCTGACCTTGATAATGCCTGGGGAGGACGGTGAGGATCAACCGATCTGGGAACATCGGGGTCAGCTCGAGGGTAGTGTCTACGAAAACGAACCGGTAGGGGCGAGTATTCTCAGAGTGAGTGCGCGTACCCGAAGATCGAACATCGATCTTGAGTATTACGTGACGAACGTGACCGCTAGTAGCGGCGGTCCTCAGGTCGACAGATTGTTCGACGTCGACACGAAGACAGGTATACTGTCGACCGCTGCTGCTCTCGACAGGGAAACAGGAATCCAGTGGTACGAGGTGGAGCTATACGCTATAGGAGTTGGCGGCACCAGGCCCATCACTACGTCCACCAAAGTAAGTCCCTTTTCTTTTTGATCGATCGCCCGTCGAATATTAACGATACGATGCATACTAAAACTTATTTCCCTAAGGGGATTTTCTTTGTTAAGTCTTTAAGCGTCATGGATACCGAAGTAAACGAACGTTATACAAAACGAATGGAAACGAATAGATAGTTTTAGATATATATATATATATATATATATATATATATATAT
>NC_057686.1:16091471-16096471 GCF_014466175.1 Vespula pensylvanica
AAGAGAGAGAGAGAGAGAGAGAGAGAGAGAGAGAGAGAAAGAGAGAAAAAGAGATAGATAGAAAGAAAGAAAGAGAGAGAGAGAAAGAAAGAAAGAGAGAGAAAGGGAGTCGGCACAGGGTGGGAGAGAATAAACGACAAGATGAACCGCGTGCCAGGAAATCAACTTGGATTCGAGTTGGGGCCCCTGCCTCGCTCTCCGGAGGTACAGAACTCGAGAAAAACTTGATCTCGGACGAACGCATACAAACAGCCGGGATAGTCTTAACGTAGGAAGAGAAGTCCTGGTGTAGAGCTGGTGCCCGTCTTCTTCTACTTCGATGCCATTGCTGCTTCATTTCTGAAGATTCTTTCTCCTGTATCTCTTCCTCTCTCTCTCTCTCTCTCTCTCTCTCTCTCTCTCTTTCTCTCTCTCTCTCTATATAGTTCGTATCTTTCCCATCTTACCAACCACGTCTCGATTCACCCTTCGTCTTCATCCTCCTCCTGTCTCTCTCTCTCTTTCTCTTTCTCTTTCTGTTTTTCTTTTTCTTTCTCTTTCTTCCTTTATCGTTCACTGCTGGGATCCGTGACTCTCTTCGGGTACCAACTGCAGTTTCGACGTTTTTGTCGCGGGCCACTCTCCTTTGGTGTCTCTCCTATTGGTCCAACGGATTCTACTATACTCTCCCTCATGTATAGACCCACTCTTGCCCCTTTTTCCTCCAATCGGGAGGATCGGAGACGGGGACAGGAATCAGGATCGAGATGAGGGACCTGGTAACAGTCCATCCCTTTTCGTTACTCAATTTTTTTTTCCATTTGTGAATTTTTTTTCTTTTCTATCTTTCTTCCTCGATCTTTCTTTTTCTCTCTTCGTCAGCTTAATTCTCAAGATGTAATCAAATTCTATATGTATGTATATGTGATATGGTGCAAAGGTGTTACATTATAGTTTACATCTTGAAAGTTGTAAATGCTAATAAAATATTCGATTCTTTTTAATGGATAGGACGAAAAAGTTGAGATTATCTTATTCGATGCATGTGTACGTCTCTATTTATATATATATATATATATATATATATATATATATATATAACATTTCTATCGATAGTTGAAGGAGTTTTTAAACTATATAATTAATAACCATTCGGAGTAAAGTCCATTCGGAGATGAATATTACAAAACGTCGTATTATTCCAATTAGTACGAGTCAGGAAGTGCTCGTCGAGCAAATAGTTATCATAAGTTGCGATTAATGCAAATTTTCAAGACATTCCAAAGGCGTTGTGCCCGTAAAGTGAGACTGACGACTTGTTTATAATTTATTCGAGAGTTTCTGTTTATGTGTGCATATATATATATATCTGTCAATATTATATATATATATATATATATATATATATACACATACACACACACATATATACGAGTTCAGTAATCGCGAAACGCTTTCAGTACGATCACTTCGCGTATATGAAATAAAGACGTTTGTAAAATACCTTATATCGTGCAGCTTATTATCTCACTCTCGTGGAATGTCTAACTTGGGTAAGCAGAACATTTGATTTAAGAAGGTTGCCTTAACGTGATCTTGATGTACGTTCGTATGTTGCTCCAATCGAGAGAGAGAGAGAGAGAGAGAGAGAGAGAGAGAGAGAGAGAGAGAGAAAGAAAGAAAGAAGGAGAGAGAGAGAGAGAGAGAGAGAGAGAGAGAGAAAGAGAGAGAACCCACACGTATAGAAATGTATATGACTAACGTAGGGTGTCCCTATATATGTATTCGTGTTTGTGAGTGAACGCAAGCGCGTGCATGGGTGGGTCCTGGGCTCGTGCGAAACGTAGGCGTAATGTACATACACATTTCTTTCTTCCCTCTTTCTTTTTTTTTTCCTTTTTTTTTTCTTTCTTTCTTTCCTTTATCGAGATAAATATATACTAACTTGAGATAGAAGCGGCGTTATAGATACTAATGTACTCGTGAGAAGCTAATAATAGCTGATAATAATTATATCGGTCCGATGATTAATAATACTCGTTTATATAGGCTAGATCTTTCGAACATGATGCCTTTCTCTCTCTCTCTCTCTCTCTCTCTCTCTCTCTCTCTCTCTCCCTCTCTCTCTTACTTTCTTTCTTCCTTCTTTTTTATTTTTTTATTTTTCCATTTTTCTTTTTTTTTTTTTTTCTTTCTATTAACAAAGTACCACACGATCAATAGTGGCAAGGCATTGTGTCATTGTGTTAATACGATGTCGATCGTTTGCACTCAACACGAAATATATCTATATCTATTCGTTGTTTCGTTTCTCTCTGTAACACACGAGCGCGACCCTGTCCGATTTAACGTTCTGTTTAATAGATAAATCAATCTTTCCTTTCGTAGTAGCCGTGTTGTGTCGGCTCTCAACGAAAACGTTAAGATTATTACAAACGCTTCGAAATACCTTATATATTATTCACCTAACAACGTTTGTCGCATTGAAATGCGTGTCAGTATTTGAAAAACGTCCAATCGAAATCGTATCGATGGCCGTCTTTAAATTTTATTTACCCTATTCCTATCTTTCTCTCTTTCTCTCTCTCTCTCTCTCTCTCTCTCTCTCTCTCTCTCTCTCTCTCTCTCTCTCTCTCTTGTTAGTTACGAATCGATCGATGGTTAAATACACGTGTAGACAGATCTCATGTGATGTGAGAAAAATCTTATGTAACTCTAATGAGAAGCAACGAGATAAGAACTCGTACTCTTGGTGCGTTCATGTTCTTGCCGACGCGTTGCACGAGTTACATTGCAAGAAAATGCTTGGAGTTGAGTAATAATTAATTATAATAGGTCACCGCACTTCGTGCCAATCTGTATTTTTAGTTTTCTCTCAGTGTGTTGGTAATATCTAATACTAAACCCATTTCCTTATTGTACGAACTGGATCCGCTTGAACCAACCTCCTACTCCTCCCCCTCATCCATTGTAAATCACTTTTGATCTTTCTCGATGATTTTTCATCGTTATTTGCCGCCGCTGTTCTTGCTCTTTTCCCTTTTTTTTTATTTTATTTTATTTTATTTTATTTTATTTTATTTTATTTACTCTGTTCTTCTCTTTCTTCTTTTTTTTCTTCGCAAAAAAAAGAGAAAGAGAATAATATTCGTTATATAATTCGTTAGAATATTTTTCACAATTTATTCTTTCGTTCTTTTCTTTCACCTTTTCTTTATTTTCATTCTTTTTTTTTTTTTTCTTTTTATTTTTTCTCATTCATGATCTAATACACGGTAACCGTGAATCGATTAATAAATCACTTTTCTAATACCGAATGTCTATCCGGTCTAGATCGATTCGATTTAAAATTCTTGACGTGTAGAAAAGTAGACGGCAGTTGGAGTCTATACGAAGAGATAAAAAAAGTAAAGCGAAGAAAAGAAAGGGACAAGAAACTCTACGGACATTCACGAATACACGCACACAAACACACATGTATGAACAAAACGTTTCCAGTTTCTCTCCTTGTTTTGCATAACATTTGCATTAAATTCGATCATCGTATAAACGGTAACTCGGTTTAATCTAATTATTTATCTCTACGATGTAACTTAATCTTAAGGTAACTTACATACATACATATATACATACATACATACATACATACATACATACATACATACATAAACACACACATATATACCTAAGATATAAAATTTCGATCACAGGAACGAATCGATTTTTATTCTCATATTATTTCGCGAATCTTTCTCGGTTTTATTCGTCCCGGCGATATTCGCGAGAAAATATGAAATAAAGAAGATGGAGTGGCACCTTTAATGCCACGCTAATCTTCTACTTGCTCATCATCATCATCCTCTCTCTCCTCCTCCTCTTCTTCCTTGTCCCTCTCCTCTTCTTTCTCCTTCTCGTCTTCGTCTTCGTCTTCGTCTTCGTCGTCGTCGTCGTCATCGTCGTCGTTGTTGTCCTCGACGTATCCCAGAGTTCTCTTCTTTCTCTTTACTCGCGTTGTTCATCTTGTCGGAATCACAATCGTCATCCTCACCATTTTTCAACGTCTTTTTTAGAAGGAGTACCGGAAAGAATCGTGAACGAGGTGGAAGGGCGGAAGGGTGTCGGGGAATCAAGGGTAGTGGAGGGGGATTTGAAAGGGCAGCGATGGGCCTTGGTAGGGACCTTGGTGGGGGCGGGGGAAATCGGCAGGAGGGAGATATCAAATCTGTGGGCGTGTGTGAGCGATAACGAGACCTCGAGGAAAGACCGAAATAATTTCTCTGCTCATCCGGTATCGTGCGACAGATAAGACACTCGGCTAAAAGGCCTTGCGGTGATTTGTGCCTCGACCAAATATATTTCTCTCCAACGAGATTTTACTTCTTTTGGATGCGGAGAAAAGAAGAGAAGAGAAGAGAAGAGAAGAGAAGAGAAGAGAAGAGAAGAGAAGAGAAGACGATGAGAACGAAGAAGTTACCTTTTTTCTTTCTCTGTCTCTGTCTCAGTCTTTGTCTTTCTTTCTCTTTCTCTTTCTTTCTCTCTCTCTCTCTCTCTCTCTCTCTTTCTTTCTCTGTGCATCTCACCTTCGCGTCTTTCTTTTTTGATAATAAGAAATAAACAAAAAAACGACGGAACGACTTAAACGAGCTTTCGACAAACGAAAATCTTTCTCGCGACAAGATCTCAAGGTTTATTATGTTCTCTTTTTTTTTTTGTGTTAAAAACTACTTCAAAATTTTTGTCATGAGAATCATTTAATATAAATACGTATAATTAATGCCGATCGTCGATATTTTGTTCTTTCTTGTTTCAATTTTTTAAGAGAAACTAAATCGAGGTATAAGAGAGAGTTATAACGTGTCTCTAAATCTTTCCGATTGGTTCTTATCATTCACTGGCGAACGTCTTTTAATGCTTTATAAAAGAATTCTTTATCGTGCAGTTTTTAGTGAAATTATTTAGTATGAAAAAAGAGAAAGAGAAAAAGGAAGAAAGAAAGAAAAGAAAACAAACATAATTAACCT
>NC_057686.1:16100595-16118095 GCF_014466175.1 Vespula pensylvanica
TCTCTCTCTCTCTCTCTCTCTCTCTCTCTCTCTCTCTCTCTCTTTCCCTCTTCTCTTTGTCTATCTCTTTCTCTATCTATTTTTCTCTTTTTCTTTCTCACGTGCGAGACCGATCATTCGCATTCACCCTGTTCCTTTTGTCTCAACGTTTTCTCGAAGCGTCCACTAAGGATGCATTCGAGACTAAACGCACTGTGCGATAACGAACGATCGAGTCACTCTCGACTTAATTTAAAATCCTATCAACTTTTGGGAGAGAAACTTTGCTAAATCGACGTTTAACAGACGACGTATCTGTCAGACATAAGAGGAACTATTTTCGAAAATTTCTTTGTTCCTATCCTCTTCTTTTCTTTTTTGTTTTTTTTGCCAAAGTGTAAAAAGAGAGAGAAGAAAAAAATAAATAATATAATAGAATATATATATATATACGGAATATAATCCATTGAAAGCGCGACCTTAAGAGAAAGAGAGAAAGGGGGAAAAAAAAAAAGAGAAAAAAAGCCAGCTGGGAGCAGTTAGTAAGTGGTATGTTGAGGACTACAACAATGCACCGGCAGAAACGCTTTTGCAAGATAAGTCCGACGCATACCGCTTCGGCAATGCGGCGCACACACATTGTTCCTTGCATGATCCGACTCTATAATTAGTGCTTTGTACATCGTAGCAGCTCACCTCGCCAAGTGGTAATCTAAAGAAATGAAATCCCTCGTTTCTCCTTTACCCGTTCTATTCTGATGATAATAATAATAATAATAATAATAATAATAACAATAATAACAATAATAATAATAATAAGAAGAATGAGAATAAGAACAATAATAGTAGACATAGTTTCCATTAACCCAGCACGATCTATAAAAATTTTCTCGATCACTATCCATGAAACCTATCTTCGATCTAAATATCAATAATAAATACCATCTAAACGATGAATAGGATGTCGAGAGTGGTGGATGGCGGTATTTGAAGAAAACTTTTAGGAGGGAGAATTTAGAAGGGTGGAGGAGGTGCGAAGAAAGAGGAACCCGATGTTAGCTCGCATATAATTGGGAGAACCGAATAATTATTTGTACAAGCGGGATGCCATGCTCGACCATGGCATCAACACAACAGACATTCGGGACATTTTTACGGAAGGAGTTTTGTTTGAGGTATAGGTATGTACGTTAGACCAGGACGACAAAGGGCCGCGGAATAATTTTCTTTAACATTGGTTTTCCTAGTAAGGTCAAAAGAAAAAGAAGAAAGAAAAAAAGAAAGAAAGAAAGAAAGAAATAGGATGCCTCGAAATCCCACGAGGAATATAACATGGATACCTATATAGTATATATATATATATGGAACGTAAAATTCGAATGATGCATGGGGATCTCAAAAATTCAGTCTCCCTCCCTCCTCACCCTCTCGTTCTCTCCCACCCTCGTCCTCCTCCCACAGAACCATGGGGCTCCAATTCTCTTCGTAGCTTACTATGCTTGATTTACATTTATTTAGGGCCTAGACAAACACTCGGACACGTAACACGAATCTCTACACGTCTACCGGACTCCCAAGCAATTCCATCTGTCAAACCTTTTTGTAAACCTTTCTCTCTCTCTCTCTTTCTCTCTTTATCGCTACCTCGACCCCTTTTCCTCTTTTACCTATCGGTACTTCTTCTATTTTTTTCCTTTCTTTTTCTCTCTGCCTTTATTTTTTACTTTTTATTTTTTATTTTTTTTTAATCGTCGGATCAAAGATTAATCATTGAATCCCCATCGACAATTTTACTGCGATCGTATCGACCGCGTTAGGTGTGTGTGCGTGCGCGTATACACATGTATATACGTTAATCATTTCTAAATGTTTCGAGATACTAATATACCTGCCCGAAAGTTCGTGGGGAATTGAATCTATTAAAAGTCGAATTCCTTTTCCTTCTCTCTCTCTCTCTCTCTCTCTTTTTTTTTTTAATTAAATTCAAATTTTTTACGTTAAAAATTATTTGACACTTTAAACTGACGGAGCGCGTTTTTAACGCTAAATTTTTTTTTAATGCTATACCACTTGCATTCTTTCATCGACATCTTAGAAATAAATGTTATCTGTCCAAACGACAAGAAACAATGCAACAAATCCAACAACATATTGCATAACCATTAAAAACTGAATAAACCAACATCATTCCTCAGGAATATACAAAAATATGTTATAAAATTGTGAGAAATAAAAAGAGAAGAAAAGAGAAGAAAAAAAAGTCCTAGTGTATTAAAACGATAAGAGAGAGAGAGAAAAAAAAAACCAAAGAGAAAAGGAAAAAGAAAAAGTAAAAGAAAAGGAAAGGAAAGAGAACCGAACAGATTTAACATTGTACTGTGCCACACATGCATTAAAAATAAAGCAAAACAAAGATCCGCCAATTTTCTAAAGAGAAAGATAGTTCCTATACGACCTCGTTCAGTTGGTATCCACCTTGTTTGCCCCTTTCGTCCTCGTCATCCTGACCCTCCCAACGCCAACAGTCATCCGTCCGTCGGTGTATCCGCAGAGCTGAGATGTCAACGTGAATTAGTGTTGGAGGGAGAGGATGAGTTGGAGGAGAGGGAGTAAAGAGAAGTGGAGAGAGCAAGAAGGAGAGAGAAAGAGAGAGAAAAGAGGAGTGGAGAGGTGAGGAAGAGGAAGAAGAAGAGGAAGAGGAAGAGGAGAGGGACGGAGTGGGGAGAAACGAGGAGAGAAGAGAGGGGAAAGAAAGAAATGCACGCTTGGTTCTATGCGCCTGTGCGAGGAATGCAGACGGATAGAAAGGGAGAGGAGATAGAAAGAGGAACGCGTCAAGTGCGAGAGAGAGAGAGGGTAAAGGAGAGGTGGTTTGGCCCTAGAGAGTCTAGATCCTTTCTCGAGGGCTTGGAGAGAGCGAGATGTGCGTTTGTCTCCTTCGTTCGGTCTCTTCTTTCTTCTTCATTTCTCTCTCTTTCTCTCTCTTTCTGTTTATCCTTCTCTCTCTTCTCTCTCTCTCTCTCTCTCTCTCTCGCTTTTCTCTCTATCCTTTTCCTAAGGTTCACCACCATCGGCGTCATCGTTTCCTTCTCTCTCTTTCTCTTACTCTTTACTCTTTCCATCTCCCTCGCACCGTTAGTCACGCGTGCACACACGCAAGTACGTCCTTCTTCTCCCTTCCACCTTCTTCTCCTCTTCTTCATTCTTCTCTCTCTCTCTCTCTCTCTCGCTCGCTTACTTCTCGGTCGTCGGCTTAGTATCTCCTTCCCTCCCTCCCGTCTTCCCTCTTTCCTCTCTCTCTCTCTCTCTCTCTCTCTCTCTCTCTCTCTCTCTCTCTCTCTCTCTCTCTTTTCAATGCACGCTATTCTCCCCGATCCTTTCCTCTCACGAGACGACTCCGGCTTCTCTTCTTCCACTCTATCCCTCAGGCACTCGCTTCTTCCATCTTTCTCTTTCTTTCTCTCTCTCTCTTTCTTTCTCATCGACCCATCCGCAAGCTGACTATGTGTGTTCTCTCTAGACCCACACATTCCATGCTTCTCTCTTTCTCTGTCTTTCTTTCTCTTTCCTCTCTCTCTCTCTCTCTCTCTCTCTCTTTCTCTCTCTCACTCACACGCTCGCCTTCCTCAGGTTCTCGAAGCTCGCGTTCCCTCGGTCGGCCGTCCTGCCGGCCGGCCGGCCGGCCGGTCGGTCGGTCGGTCGGTCGGTCGGTCCTTGTCTCACGAGCGGTGGCCAAGAGAGCCTTATCTTATGCAGGAAGGTGGTGCGGAACCCACCGGACCCCTTTGGAAGGCCCCGCATGACATTAATTTTGAAATATTATTTGGGCCCCCCTCCTGTGCCGAGGACCCTCTCTTCCTCTTCTTTACTCACCTCTGTCCTTCCTTCTCTCTTTCTTTCTTTCTTCCTTTCCCTCTCTCTCTTTCTCTCTTTTTCTTTTTTTCTTTTTCTTCTTCTCCGTCTCTCTTTGGTATGTTCATATATACACGTATATATGTATGTACGAAAGTATATACATATACATATACATATACATATATATATATGGGTTCTTGGCGAACTGCGTAGAATCGCACACGCGGGACTAACGCCAGGCCCAAAGTTGGTACTCCGACACGAGTCTTTGCGAGAAAGACCATGGTACTTGGTATAACTCTCAAAAGCTCCGGCAAGTAATTTATAGAAGTCACCTGAGATGATGCCGTTGATGGTGGTAGTGAGGGATTGAACGGACTTAGAACGAATGTGTGTACAGAGAAACAGAATGGAAGAAAGAGAAAGAAAGAAAGAAAGAAAGAGAGTGAGAGCAGAATGGCTACCGATCGTACAGACTCCCTGGACTCTCTGACTCCGCTCACGAGAAACGAACCTTTGATATCGTTCCGAGATGTAATTGCGCAGATTGGAGCCCGAATAAAGTCCGCTGTAACGAGATACCCCGTTGGAAGAGAATCGACCGGAAATAATGCAACTCGGATCTTAAACGTGCATCGCCTTTCGTCCCGAATATCTGTAGCAGCAGACCTCTTGGACCTTTTCTAAATTCGTGGAAATCCGACGGAAGTATTTACATGAAACGCGATACCGTTCTCGTTTCAATTCGTATCAATTCGTTTATATTCGTCTTATCTTCGATCATTTATTATTTATTTTTTTGTTTGCATTTCTCTCTTTACTTTCTTTTTTGTTTTGTTTAATTTGTTTCTTAACAAATATAAATCGAATTTAATCGAAAGGGAAAGTATCTAAACTTGAAAATCATCATAAACTAAATTGAAAAGATAGAAATCGATAAAGATCATCACTGTTCTTGAATTATTGCCATTTGAATTAATATCTGGAAATTAGGAGGATATATCTATTTGAAAATTACATTGAAAATGTAAAGGTCAATAAAAATCATCACCGTCCTTGGATTATCATGCTGTTTGAATTATAGTCCCTGAAAATTAACATGAATTAACAATGAACATAAATTAGATTGAAAAGATAGAAACCGATAAACATTATCGCTGTCCTTGAATTATTGTTATCTAAATAGTTATCAGAAAATTAAGATGAGATATATGAAAGTTATATCAAAAAGATACATACCAATAAATATCATCGCTATACTTGAATAATAAATCTTTCTATTATTACCTGGATATATTTGAAAATAAGATTTCGAACATGGGAAAGTAGTAAAGAAAAAAAAAAAAGAAAAGAAAAAGAAAAAGAAAAGAAAAATCATCCCTATCGTCTCTAAATAATCTCTATCTACTACTATTACTACTACTACTACTAGTACTACTACTACTACTACTACTACTACTGCTGCTGCTACTACTATTATTACTACTGTTACTACACTACTACTACTACTACTACTACATCATCCATAGATGTACAAGCGAGTAAGAAGTCAACGGGTTAAAAGTCAAGAAATATAAAAAGCAACGAATAATAATGATTCTCTCAAAACGTCGAAGACAAACTATACCTCCAAGGAATAACTGAGATAAATAAGTGTTCCCATGTCGAAAATATATAGGAAAACATAGGTGTGTCGATTTCCTCAGGGTAGAAGAATTATTCAGGGGTTTAACAAAAAGAAAAGAAAAGAAAAGAAAATGAAACGAAAGATAGAAAAAAAGATAGAGAGAGAAAGAGACATAGAAAGGCAAAGAGATAAGTTGTGGATTACGGGCACGTTGGTGCGAGAAATAGGAAAATAGTATTACCGGGCCGTTACTTACTACGGGACAATGGTTGCCCACTTACCGCAATATAAGCTTCGCGGTAAACCTCCTCCTTCGACGTCGCTGTTCCTTGCTACTTGCGTACTTGTTTAGTAGTCGTTGGTAAACGGACTGGCGTTTTCTTCGACGAAGGAAGGAAGGGGGTTGCTTGGTTGCCTTGGCGCGTTAAGTCTATGGTGTTCGGTTTGGCCGGACACATTGCATGACATTCCTTCTCTCTTGCTTTCTTTCCCTCCCACCCTTCTCTTCATCCTCTTTCTCCTCTTCCTTCTCCGCCTTCTCTTTCTTCTCCTCCACCTCCACCTCCTCCTCCTCCTCCTCCTCCTCCTCCTCCTCCTCCTCCTCCTACCTCGTCCTTCTTTCTTCCTCTCTCGCACATAAACCGCAAAGAAACCCCTTCCGACGGGAAAGTTATGTATCCTTGTAGCGATTTGTCTCGGATACTTCTGCCTTGCGCGCGAGCGAGCAACTGAGCTCGCGCCTACTGACTCTCGTCTTATCTCTCTCTTTCTCTTTCTCTCTTTATCTTTCTCTCTTTATCTCTCTTTCTCTCTCGCTTCTACTCTCTTTGACACGTATCCCAAGAGACAACTGCATAATCGACTCGACTTTTTTACTTACTCACGGATACTTCTTCTTTTTCTTCTTTTTCTTCTTCTTATTCTTCTTCTTCTTCTTCTTCTTCTTCTTCTTCTTCTTGGAATGACAGAGAAGCGAGATGGAAAATGTTACTCTCGTATGTCTCGTATAAGAAAAATAAATTTTCATATGGTTTCGATTTTATTCATTTCTTTCTTTCTTCTTTCTCTCTTTTCTTTTTTCCTTTCCATAAGATTTTAATCCTTCCAACTTTCCTTTTTTTTCCTTTCCTTTCTTTCCTTTCTCAACGTGAATTTTACCTCGCGTCGTAACTGCAATGTTTCATCCCCCCAAATCTTACACCTCCCTCTCAGTTTTAAATACACGACTTCTTTTTTTTTTTTATCCGGAATATTACAACTATTGATTCTTTCTATTAACAATATGTCGTAAAATATGTCATAGCTTTTCTTTTTATTTTTACAATAAACCATGTATCCAATAATATCTAATTAACAGTATCTATAATAACATATACATAAGTAATATCCACTTGTATATTTTTCTTAAGCAATGAACACTTTAACAAAGAAAAATTTTTCGTGAATAAACGGAATAAAAGATAGAATGCAAATGTCTCATACGAACACACACGCACACACACACACACATATTAACAATTATCACATTGTTACATTGTTACAAAACATATTTATATATAAGAACAACAAAAAAGAAGGAATAAATAATAACATGATAAAAAATCTATTAACAATTATTAGCAATTTTACTCGATCGTTTTCTCTATTGTATCGCTCTATCATCATCTCTCTTTCTATTCTATTATCTCTCTATTCTCTTTCTCTTTCTCTATTATTTACTCTCTAAAAGATTAAAAAGAACAAAAGAGAAAGAGAGAGCAAAGATGCATCGTAAATGTCAACTTTCTTTCTTTCTTTCTTTCTTTCTCTCTTTCTCTCTTTCTTTCTTTCTTTCTTTCTTTCTTTCTTTCTTTCGTGGTTCAAGATAATCGAAGATTATAGGCCACGATAGAGAGCGAATAGGTTTGTGCGTTTGAATGAAAGTAGACGGAATGATTCAGGACGTCGCGTCGAGTCGCGCAGGTCGTAAAGCCAGCGGCCCTGAGGTCAACTTCGAAGCGTTGACGGGGAACTATTAAGTAGATCGGGACGTGCCTTGTCAGACGGATGAGATTGAGTGAGAGAGTGAGAGAGTGAGAGAGTGAGAGAGAAAGAGGGGTTGGAGGGAGGACGTTGGGAGAGGAGGGGGAGAAAGAGAGAGTATAAAATGCCGCGTGGTTCGATGCAAACGTCAAATGATTATTCAACTACGATACGTGCGTGCAACTGCGTAACTCCGACGAAAGGAAAATCCTTTTTCCTTCGATCCTTTTCTTTTTCTTTTTAATTAAACAAATTTTCAATTTTTATTTTCAATCGAATCTCTCGGAATGGAGTATTATTAAACCGGTTATTAATAATCGCGAATGTTCGATAGACAATTTTTCTTTTTACATAAACGTGTATACGTGCATTATGTTATAATTGATCTTACGTTTGAAACGAAATATTCGATATCGACGAACATTCTTTATCTTCTTTTTAAATATTTTTTTTCTTTTCTCTTTCTTTTTCTTTTTTTTTTTTTTTTTTTTTTTTTTTTTTTTTGTAAAATATAACAGCTTCAATTTAGTTTACTTTAGTTTTCTTTTTTTTTTTTTTTGGTTTAACATTGTATATATAGTTTTATTACAGTGAAGGGATTAGAATATATATATATATATATATATGTTTTACTTGGCTGTATTTGTTTAATAATTTGTTAAGGATAATTGATAAAGAAATATAATTAATTAAATAGAAATATAGACGGTTGTTCGATAAAGATCATAAAATTTTCGAAAGTCGAGTGTTTTATTACGTCCTCTTAAAAAATATTATATTTGACAAGCGATATAACGAACCTTTAATGTATATCCTTTCTATTGCTTTTAACGAAATTAATTTATAATCAAAGTCGTGTAATATAAATCATCGTGTAGCATCGGTGTTGGTTTTATTTATATTATAGATGATATCTATATCTGACAAGTTTAAATTGATTTGGACTAAATACGAAGTTGCTACAGGAGTGTCACAGTGTTCTTAGGAGAAAGTACGTAAACAGAAAGAGAGAGAGAGAGAGAGAGAGAGAGAGAGAGAGAAACAGAGAGGCAGAAAGACAGAGAGAGAGAGAGAGAGAAAGAGAAAGAAAAAGAGAAAGAAGGTTCTCTCGTCGACTCGGGGAATGTAAAGAAAATGGATATCCTTGGTTTCGATTGTATTCAAATAAGTTCGTCCCTCTTTTTGATGTCACTGTATATCTCGTGATAATTAGTCACCTTTAACGTCTTACCCAAGTGGATTTATCGTTTTGGTCGAATGGTCCGCGCGAAGTATAGTATTGAAAGAAAGAGAGAGAGAGAGAGAGAGAGAGAGAGAGAGAGAGAGGAAAAGAGAAAGAAAGAAAGAAAGAAAGAAAGAAAGAAAGAAAGAAAGAAAGATGGTATAAAAGAGATCGGCGGTGTTGAGAAGGATAGGTGAATTGTGTGAATTTTTCAATGAATCAACTTCCTTTTCCGTTGGTGGTGACCTTATAAGAACGAGTTATGGAGGATATTGGGTTTGGGTTTGGGTTGTGTTCCAAGAAACGAGAGAAAGAAAGAGAGAATACGACGACGTCATGCCGACATCGGTAAAGGATAGTTTCTATAGATTTATCGTCAATCCAAAATGTCTACCCATTATAATCTGAAATGTTCGAACTCAATTAGCATATCGTCCGAGAGAGTAACTCCGTCCCATTCCGAATGGAATTCTCTATTCGATGTGTTTTACCATCACACTGTTGGTTAGATAGCTATGTAAGTACATATGTATGTATGTATGTATGTATGTATGTATTATACGTATATACATATGTCGGTAGGTATTGATTTTTTCGAATACTCTATTCGAAAGAGTTCGTCCGGTTATATTATAGATATAAACCAGCACGGTTATGTTCGTTTCGAACATTAGAGCCTTTCTGTAAATTACGTTAACGATATCGCGAGTTTGTTAAATTACTTCTTATAAAACGCGCGCGTTATCTAGAGTGCCAGAGAGAGGGCTCCTTGCAAATCTCGTTACAAATAATACCAAAATACAAAGAGAAAAGAAGAGAGAAAGAAGAGAGAGAGAAAAATGGGGTTGGGAGGGGACAGAGAGAGTAGGGTGAGAAAGGGGGGAATTGGGGGTATGGTGAACGCTCATCGGCGATGTTGAAACGGTGCTCACGCGAAGACCATAATCCATTCTCGACCACGCGCACACAAAGATAATGATGTTAAAATTAGCCGCGGTCACGCGTATTCGATGTACGTACGCATCTACCTATCTACCTTAGCTTTCGATGTATTGCATGGGCATATAGGTGTGTACGTTTGTATGCACTGTTGCTTATGCGTATGTGTGTGTATATATATATATATATATATATGTAAAAATATAAAAAATATATATATAAAATACATATGCGATTGCATGCGTTCGTTTCGTACATACTCGAGGAAGAAGACGAAAAGAAAAGAATAAATCGAAAAAAAAGAGAAAAAGCAAAGAGAAGAGAGAGAGAGAGAGAGAGAGAGAGAGAGAGAGACAAAAATAAATATATAAAAAAGAAAACAACAACAACAACAACAACAACGGCAACAAAAAATAAGAAAAAAAAAAGAAAGAAAGAAAGAAAGAAAGGAAAAGAAAAAGAACACGCGGACTCTACGCGGGCGCTTCAAGAGTTCTGTCCTTCCGCATTTTTCTTTAAAATGTTAAACGCACGGTACCTATGTATATACCACCCTGAATTATAGCACGCGATATACCTACGTACGTATGTATTTATGTACATATGTTGCTATGTATGTACACATATATGTATGTATGTATTTGCGAGTGAGCGAGCGAGCTCGGGTTAGCAGTGATTCAAAAGATGCACGTGAACCACCAACCACGTGATAATGTCACACAAATAATCTAAATTTCTTTCAAAAATTTCCATCTTCTTTCCGGGATTGGTATAATAGTTTATAAATTTTTTTTTTTTTTTTGAATTAAAAAAGGAAAACAATAAACGTTATTATCTCTTTCTCTCTTCGTCTGTTCGTCTCTCTCTCTCTCTCTCTCTCTCTCTCTCTCTCTCTCTTCATATAATAACATTAATAAATTCTTATAACGACGATAAAAAGTATCGACCTTGAACAATAATATTCTCGAGATCGAACATCCAAATCCTCTTTTCAGGTTTCCGTTAGACGATATAAAACATGGATAGAAAAGAGAAGAAAGAAAAAGAGATATGGCGAGACAGAGACAGAGACAGAGAGACAGAGACAGAGAGAGAAAGAGAGAGAGAGAGAGAGAGAGAGAGAGAGAAAGAGAGAGAGAGAGAAAGAGAGAGAGAAGGACGAGTACATTGCGCGAGTATGCGAGAGAAAGTTACTTTACGGCGCAAAGTAACGTAATGTAAGGCACGCACGTACACTCGTACAGAGTAATGTACATGTACGTGAGATCGAGGGCGTGGGGCCCCTGGGCTTCACTGCTGGCAGAAGGGGACTTATATACCGAAGCACACAGGCGGCTTATCGGGCATACATCCTCGCTCGCAGATTAGCATAATGTCTGCTGCAATGCGTAGGTACTCTTTCCCTCTGACCAACCTCTTCCTCCTCCTCTTTCTCCTCTTCCTCCTCCACTTCTTCTTCTTCTTCTTCTTCTTCTTCTACTCTTCGTTCCACTCTCTCTCTTTCTCTCTATCTCTCCCTCCTTCTTCTCTTCTTCTTCTTCTTCTTCTTCGGCTTTCAGCTTCTCAGTAAGGGAGAGAGAAAGAGAGAGGCATCCTCATCACCATCGCCACTGCCACAGCCTCGTTCCATCACCCTTCGTGGATACCCGCAGGGACAGCCGTGATGATAAAATAATAATAATATTAATAAGAACAACGACGATAATAATAAGGGTGGGGAAGAACGGGTGCCTCCAACTCTTTTGAAAATCTCTCTCTCTCTTTCTTTCTCTTTCTCTCTCTCTCTCTCTCTCTCTCTCTCTCTCTCTCTCTCTCTATCTATCTATCTTTCTCTTCGTTCCTTGTTATTTTTCACGAAAAGTCGTAAGATCGATCGTTCGTTCGTTCGTTCTTTCGTACATTCGATCCTTATCTATATACCTTTCTTGATCGTTTTGAGAAAAGAACGAGTGTAATAAAAATACATATATACATACATATACATATATATATATATATATATATATATATATATATATATATATATAGAGAGAGAGAGAGAGAAATGTTCAGATTGATCTCACTTCGTCTTCCTTTAAAACGTATTGACTTTGTTTTTCTTCAACTTTGGATAATGGATTTTGGATGAATTCGGACATTCATCCAAAATCCATTATCCAGAATTCATTTTATGCCTCTTCGACTCTGTCGAGACGGACGAGCTGTAAAGTTTTAAACAAAGTCGAACCTTCCGATCGACTTCACGATAGTTCGAAGAGTTCGCATAGGTAAGGTATGTGTTCGGGAAACTATCGACTCCCGTTACTTCCCCGGCTCTCTCTCTCTCTCTCTTTCTCTCTTTCTCTCTCTCTCTCTCTCTCTCTCTCTCTCTCTCTCTCTGTCTTTCTCTCTCTCTTTCTCCGTTGGCAGGTGAAGCCGACTCACGACGTTCCAGGATCGCCGCTTACAAGGTCAATGATCCTTTTCCAAATGTATCTACTTCGTACATAGAAGTTAATCCTTTCTCTCTCAATCCAAGCAATATACATCTATCGTATTTATTAAGGGACTTAATAAATAAATTTAAATTTTATTAAAAATTATGATTAATATTATTTTCTTGTGATCTCTTTTTTTTTTTTTATTAACCCTTCGAGAAAAATAACATTAGTTCCTATATATTGTGCGTGTATAAAAGAAAAGTAAGAAAATTATTTGAATTTTAGTATACTGTGTATATATATATATATATATGTATGTATGTATGTATGTATTAAAAACATTTTTAAGATTCCACTTTGAGATATTTAGAAGACGACTATAATAAGAATAAAGTTTTCAAAAGTATCCCAATGCAATGTCGTCTCATATCTTATCAAGAAGAAATATCACATAAGAGTCCTATCGTGAAACGGTAAAATCAATTTAAGTAAGTAAGTTAGTAAGTAAGCAAGTAAGTAAGCACTTAGTTCGAGCGAGTTTCTTAAGATGATTCTCATCTTGCTACGACGATCTAAAGAAGAAATTTCAAATAAAGAGTAAACGAGATGGTTGCTCGTTTTGCGAAGAAGGAGGCCGCCACACGGAATTGGCCCTCGAACGTCGTGACTGGTTTCGTTCGCCGAAATCGAGGTGCATGGGGTCCTCTATCTATCTCTCTCTCTTTCTCTCTTTTTCTTTCTTTCTCTCTTTTTCTCGAAGCGTAAAGAGAAACAAAGTCTCTGGTCTTTGGCCGACGGTGGCGGTGGTGGCGGTGGTGGTGATGGTTATGGTGGTGATGGTTATGGTGGTGATGGTAGTAGTGGTAGTTGCAAGCAGAGTATACCCTAGTAGTGAGCGTGCACAGCAACAATACGTTTCGTCTCGCGGTACGACGCCAACGGGTTACGGGGGCCCCAGAATCGAGTTGTGGGCCCAAGATGCAACAGAAAGAGAGAGAGAGAGAGAGAGAGAGAGAGAGAGAGAGAGAGAGAGAGAGAGAGAGAACGGGCCTCAGCTTCGCTGCCACTGCTATTATGGCCAATAATTCATTGAGTGACTGTCAGGCCCTCCGTCCGACCAGCCCAGGGCTGCCGCACCCCTCGCGCCTATATTCTGCTATACGGGGTGCCACGAAAAATACGAATAACGTATTGCTGTTCAACATCGAGAGAGAAAGAGAGAGAGAGAGAGAGAGAGAGAGAGAGAGAGAGAGAGAGAGAGAGCTTATTTTCGCACGAATTTATACGAATTATTATAATCCTTCATTTTTCTTTCGTAAATCTTCAAGGTTTTCCATATGTTCGATATTTTGAATTCTATACGGTTGGATATTTAATTCATTGAAGTATTACAAATGTGACAGTGATTATTATTTCCGATATTTATAGTTCTATCTGTTATAATTACTTTTGTAATTTGTACTTGTTTGCTGTTACTCTGATAAGGATATCAATCTCATGTATCGTACATTGTATACGCGTATACGATGTAATACATATACGTATGTATATATATATATATATATATATTTGTTTTATTTATAAAATATAGATCTTACACAAAATTTCAAATAAATACTCAAACATACAATACTAATCATGTAATACGATACGCTATATCTATAAATCTTTCCTATCGAAAAATAATCATATATTCGAAAAAGTGTGAAATTTGGAATATACAAAGATATCGATCTTCTCTTTACTATTAGTATTGAATATAAGCTTATCGATCAAAACAGGAAGATAGATCCTGTGTAATTCGTATTGCAAAGAAACATCTTTCACTGTCCTTCACGTTGTCGTATCGTCTCTCTTTCTTTCTTTTTCAACAGACACTTTAATTTCTCAATCGTACGATTAATTTCCCGATTATTTTCCTGAGGCAGCGTGAACGTGCGCGCGCTAGCGCTCACAAACCGCGAGAGGATAGTCAGGAGGCAGTTATCGCTCGGAGGATCGCGAATGGATTTTTTTTCGGCATCCAACTCGAAAACCGGTAGTGTCGTGCTCCTTTCGTACACGCCGGTAGCGAACAACCACAGCGATTGCCTTTTGCTTCTCCATGATACAGGAAATACATTAATTCTAAATTGCGTACGTGCCGAACAAGCGTTCTCGTACGAGAATCGGATCTAAATTACTTGAGAGAAAGAAAGAGAAAGAGAGAAAGAAAAAGAGAGAGAGAGAGAGAGAGAGAGAGGGAGAAAAAAAGAAAGAAAAATAGAAAAAATAGAGGTGCGAACAAGTTAGGTCAATTATCATTACGATATTCTATTGCATCTTTTAGCTAAAGGATTACGAGACACTCACTGACAAGTTAGAGATA
The DNA here is from genome assembly GCF_014466175.1 of Vespula pensylvanica. NCBI lineage: Eukaryota > Metazoa > Arthropoda > Insecta > Hymenoptera > Vespidae > Vespula > Vespula pensylvanica. Next base: position 16,115,028 of record NC_057686.1, read on the forward strand.
ACGATAAGATTTCTTCTATACCTTAATAGAACGTGCCGAGGGATATTAATGAAGGACACCTAACGAGTATTGATCGTTAAGCAATTTTACACGGAGATGTATCTATCTATCTATTTATCTATGTTTAGGCATATGGGTTTTCATGGGTTTGAAAGTGAAATATTTGCATTTGCAGAAAGTTATACAGATTAATTAATTATATGTAAGTATGTATATATATATATATATACATATGAGGTATATTTCGTTGAGTAATTTCGATCGATTTGAATCATCGAAAATGTATTGAGTAATATTCTAAGCGAGATGAAATGAAAGTACTTGTTGTTATGTGTGTGTGTGTGTGTATACACGAGTTAAATAGGACAACATTGGAGATATAATGTTTAGAGAAAATATGTCAAGAAATCGTTTATATCTAGGTATATATACTGTCCGAGTAATGTCAATCGCTATTTGAAACGCCATTAACATAGTTATCGTATCGAAAAGAGGAAATTTACAGTTACCAATATATATTGGTTGGTATATATTAGAGATATTACCAATGAATTAATTAAACGTAAACATACATACATGCATAGATACGTACATATATATATATACACAAACATATATATATACACACACACTATTCACCACAATATTTCACTAAAAAAAAAAAAGTGAATATATTTGCTTCCTATATATACCAACATACATACACACGTACTGTATATTTAATGTGACAACGTTAGACATAAAATGTCTTTCAAAAAAGTTATTAACAAATTAATTAAATTAATGTACATATATATATATATATATATATATTTATACCTTTGAGCAAATCCGATCGATTTAAATCATAATAAGCGCGATACAACCTACGTACTATATCATAGACTAATCAAAACAGAAATGCGTACATTGAGAGAGAAAAAGAGAGAGAGAGAGAGAGAGAGAGAGAGAGAGAGAGAGAGAGAGAAAGAGAAAAGAGAAAAAGGAAAAAACGAAGTCAAGAAACGTAATAAATAAACATAATAGTACCTACCTACATATATCAAAGAATAATCAAAACAGAAATGTGTACGCGCTAAGGAAAAAGGAAAGAAAAAACAGAAAGTCAAATAAAGACTAGGGGTGCGTGAAGCTTGGAAATGGGGATAAAATGATTGATTGGGGTAGGTGTGTGGTGGTGGTAGAGAGGGATGAAGAAGGAGGTAAACGTCTCGAGGTAGGGAGATACTTACGACGAGGGCCGAATATTTTTTTTCGATCGGGATCGAACGAAAAGGGAGAACTGAACGAAATGTAGCACGGGACGGTAGGAAGACCGTCTCGACAGACACAGAGAAAGAGAAAGATAGATAGAGAGAGAGAGGGAGAGAGAGAGAGAGAGAGAGAGAGAGAGAGAGAGAGAGGAAGAGAGAAGAACGAAGATGCTCGAAGGTAAGAATAAGAATAAATAACGATTACGACGTTGCTTCTCTCTCTCTCTTTCTATAGCTTGGTCGATCGAGAAAGAATATGTAAAAGAAAGAAAGAAAGAGAGAGAGAGAGAGAGAGAGAAAGAGTTGTATCACACGTGGAACAGCACTGCGGAAAAATCAAATTCTCGGATCGAAAAGTGTGAGAAGGTGGTAGGGTTGAGAAAGAAAGAGAGAGACAGAGATAGAGATAGAAAGAGAGAAAGAGAATGAGTCGGAGTGGGGGAGTGGGGGATAATTGCAGAAGGGGCCCTTTTCGCTTTGCTCTTGCAAGGAAGTCTTAAGACGAGATAAGGCCCCGGCGATAACGATTGAGCCCCGCGGGAACTCTTGCCTACGTGTTACACGCACACTCGCGCGTGAAACGCGCGCCGGATACTACTCTTTCTCTATCTCTCTTTCTCTCTCTTTCTCTCTCTCTTTCTCTCTTTCTCTTTTGCACACACATGTACGCAGACAGAAGGTATGCGCATCGCGCATCGAAGCGTTTCGCTCTTCCGCGCGAGAACGTTAAAAAGATGGGTGCATGCACGGAAATTAACATAAATCGATCTCCGAACGGATATCTCTAAACGAAAATATGTATCGGATGTATGTGTGTTCACTGAGAGATGCACCTCTTCTTCGTCTCTTCTTTTCTCTTTTTTTCTTTTCTGTTTTTTCTTTTTTCTTTTTTCTTTTTTCTTTTCTTTTCTTTTCTTCTTTCGTTCGGTCAGTTATCTTCGGTTATCAAAAGTACGGGGTTGAAATAATTGAAACCGTTATCACTTTTCGATATGACAATGGTCGAAACCATACATTTTGTCGCTGGTGACGCTGTGTAAGAATTTATCTTTGTTTTTTTTTTTTTTTGTATTTTTTGTACTTTTTTTTTTTATACTAAGCTTCGATAAGAGTTTATTACTTTTGAATAATTGATGACCGGATGAATGAGGAAGAACGTACGAATAATTATTAATCTTTATTATTAATCCGACAAATTTAAGTATCATAATTTAAATAATGATGAATCGTGATTAATTATTTATATCATGTTGCATAATAATATGTTGCCAATTGTTTTCGTTACAATCGGATCTGACAATTTCGTTAGTAATAATTTCATTAATCTTAATCATTAATATACGTGTTACATGATAATAGGTATGATCGATAGCTATTTCGAGTAATTGATAAAACGTTATTGCGGATATTGAGGAGAAAAGAACGAACATCATAATCGTAATTATTAATTCATAATAATTTGAATAATTTTGATCATAATTAACGTTATATCTTTGTGAAGTTATTAACGAAAATCGATGGCGAATATTTTTTTTATATATATCGTGTCGTCGAAAAAAAAAGAGCAAGTGGACAAACAAAATATAAAAAAAAAAAAAAAAAAAAAAAAAAAAAAAAAAAAAAAACAAAGAAAGGAAAAAAAAAAAAGAAAACGCATTGGATTCTCAAGGAAGAAATAAAGTGGAAATGAATCAAATTGATTCGTCTTTAAAAGCAAAATTGAGAATCGATATAAAACAAAGTTTCGATACGACGAAGCTTCTTTAGTACTTCCCGATAGGTTTCGATCGATTCAAATCCCTTCTTCTGTTATCT